>NC_135808.1:108206090-108506090 GCF_964213995.1 Mustelus asterias
GGAATGAGATATCGTCTCCAGTAGTTGAAGAGGATGAATGGGTTGAAGGTAAGAATTTTAAGGAGGTAATGATGATGAAGTTGGAAAAGAAAGGAAAACATTAATGTCAGCTGACATTGAGTGTTCTGGTCTCAGGCAAGGAGATTCTGAAAGGGTGGTGGCAAAGATAGACAAAAAACTACAAAACTATGGGGTCCTGCACTAGAGCCATTGGAGGCTGGGGACAGGAAAGGAGCAGATAAGTCAACTGCAAGGATAATCTTGATCATGGGGATGAAGAAATCAATGGGTGAGCCATGCTATTGATATTTCAATAAAGTTAAAACTGTAGTACATTTTAAAGATTAGACTTGAAAAGACTACCCCCACCCCACACCATTTTTAAAATTCATTCGTGGGACATGAGTGTCACTGGCTGGTCAGCATTTATTGCCCATCCTTAGTTGCCCTTGAACTGAGTGGCTTGCTAGGCCATTTCAGAGGACAACTGAGAGTCAACCACATTGCTGTGGTTCTGGAGTCACATGTAGGCCAGATCAGGTAAAGACGGCGGATTTCCTTCCCTAAAGGATATTAGTGAACCAGATGGGTTTTCCCAACAATCAACAATGGTTTCATAGTCATCAGTAGATTCTTAATTCCAGATTTTTTAAAAATTGAATTCAAATTCCACCATCTGCCATGGTGGGTTTCAAACTGGGTCCTCAGAACATTAGCTGAGTTGCTGCATTAATAGTCTAGCGAAAATACCACTGGGCCATCACCTCCCCATATTATTACCATTATTAACCTGCCCTGAAAGAGTGCCCCTCCATAGACAATGACTAAGAGGTGCACAAGAAGATCCCTCTGGTTCTCCTTGAATTTAGCCTCCATTCAGCACCTCAACTCACACATTGTTACATGACAAACTTTTACAGTTAGTTATAAGGAATTCATAGAGAAATATGGAATTGAGTGCACTGAGCACCATTCCACTTCTTCATTATTAAATGCAAGACTGTTGCATTCCGTTACTACTTGTAGTCATTGCAATTTAGCAGATTGTTAAAACAAATCATTCAGCACATTACACAGAAGGCTAACAATGTGGAATGTGGGATACAAACAAGACAAAAATGCAACTTTTGCATAAACAAGAATAAACAGCGAAAATTACTCCATTAAACAGGAGTGACTACAACAGGATGCAGATATCATCAAGGTTTCCGATGTTCAACTTCTATACACTTAACAGAAATATTTGCTTATCAAGAATTTAAACGGATTTAAATAAACAGGTTTTAGCATTGGGGATGGGAAGAGAGCATCTTTAATTGCACAACTTGTATACAGGAGAGCCAGGATGAAGTGACAGTTTAATGCTCTGCTTATAGATGTACAAGTCAATACAAATAGATATTTTGAATATAAATGATTGTATCTGTCTTATGCATCAAGACAATTAATGTCATAGTTATCAAGCCACTCATCAGTATTGAGTTGTTCATTTTTTTTCCCATATTGGATAAAACCCCATGGTTTTTCCTTTGTAACACAGGCCGCAATTCTACCAAAAGTGCTGAATTGGTGGGAAAACTGTTCTAAATCCCGATTGTTCTGTCAGTTCAGCTTCTCACCTGAATCTCCGCACTCTGTGCACCGCAGAGGTCCCAGTTGTGAATCTCATTAAAAACCCAGGGGGGGGCGGAGCCTATTTGCGTCAGAGTTTGACAGTTCTGGAGCTCTGCGCATGTGCAGTAGCCCCAAACTGTCAACCTCCCGTTTGCTGGCCAGCCCGATCGCTGGCCAGCCCGGGACTCCCACAGTGCTGCCCCTCTAGCCCCCCCCGCCACAGCCCAATCGCATCCCCCACAGCAATTCTCGGGCCAGCCCTGACCCCCCCTGTCCCGGAGTGCCCCGATGTCCAGGCCCCACCCCCCAGCAGTGGCGACCCCCCCCCCCCCCGCCCCCCCCAGAGGCAAGCTCCCCCCCAACCCGCCACAATCGCTGCCCTCCCTCCATTCTGTCTGCAGAGTGGCAGCGGGACCCCCCCCCCCCCCCACCTCCACCGATCACCTTAGGCCCCACCCACAGTAGCTAGTCTGAACCCCCCTGGAATGAAGTACTCCTGGCGGGGTGGGAAATTCAATCGAGGCCTTTCAGGTCCCGATAATGAAGAAATATACATATTTAAAATACATGCAGTAAAGATTTAAATGACTTACCTGCCTTCCTGCCGGTTTCCAGTGTGGTCTGACCAGCGACTGTGCGCCGGTTCTGGGAGATGCGCATGCTTTCCTGGCACATGCACAAATCCCTGTTCAGGGCCGGAGACACGCGTCTCCCACCGCGACCCGACAGAAAAGTTGCGGGTCGCAATGGGAGAATCGCGGCCACAGTCCTCACTGTTTACAGTGGATGTATATGTGTTCTGGCAATTTGTAATAGGCAGTGGAAGGGACCACTAAAAAAGTTGTCCCTTTCTGAAAGGTAAAGCCAGTGTGAACGCAGGAAAGACCACCAAATTAGGCAAATACAACATGTCATACAATCATGTCAGGATTGGCGCCCCAGTCCACCTAGCAGATCCTGACAGCTGAGATCTTGGAGCAGGGACACAGCCCAATACCAAAGAAGTATAGAATCCCTACGGTGCAGAAGAAAGCCATTCGGCCCATTGAGTCTGCAGTGACTCTCTGAAAGAGCATCTTAGCCAGGCCCAAAAAATAGTCATCATTTACACACAGGCATGTCATTAAGATAAAGAATTCAGATGAAACATTGTCTCTGCTTCTTTCCACAGATGCTGCCAGACCTGGGTATTTCTCGCATTTTGTGTTTTTAGATCAGTAATCCAGCAAGCACAGTATTTTCCTTTTGTATTAAAGGCACTTCAATGAGGTACAAACAGCTGATTGAAACTGAACTACCCAAAACAATCAGCAAAGTTAATACATTTTAATTGGTGCCTATGTACTTGACTCCTAAAGTAATGGAAAATGGTTAACACCATTTGCCCTTTGTAGGTGGTGAGGGTTATTGTTATTTTCCACTTTTATTGCCCAATCATGTTACACAAATCTATAATCTCAATTACAGTTCTTGCAAAATTCGACCCACTTACATAACTCAATGAAAACAACCTGCTGAAATGCACCTCCCATAACAGTTTCTCATCTATTCCATTCTGGACCTAAAAAAATGTAAATGAACAGAGACCAGAAAAAAAAAGTCCCCAAAATTGGCTCTAACAAAACCTACCCTCTCTTCTCATACGTACTCCACCTGTATTCTAGGCACATCCTTCTACATTCTGACCTGCCAAGATTACTCCCCAAAACGGTGACCCAAACGAAGTGCAATGCAAACAACTAAAACGTGAATAAGCTCATCCCCAATTCAAACAATTACTCTCTGGTGGTTGCTTGTGCTCTTCAGCTTCACTGGTCAATAAAAGTTAAAGTAAAAGTTTATTTATTAGTCACAAGTTAGGCACACATTAACACTGCAATGAAGTTACTGTGAAATTCCCCTAGTCGCCACAGTCCAGCGCCTGTTCAATGCACCTAACCAGCACGTTTTTCAGAATGTGGGAGGAAAGCGGTGCACCCGGAGGAAACCCACGCAACACGGGGAGAACGTGCAAACTCCACACAGACAATGACCCAAGCTGGGAATCGATCCCGGGTCCCTGGCACTATGAAGCAGCAGTGCTAACCACTGTGCTACTGTGCTGCCCCAATAACTTGTTTGTGGGGGAGAAAATGGAAGGTGAAATGAATTAAGAAGGCACAGAATGGCAAAGAGATGACAAACAGAAGAGAAGTGTAAAAGGGAAGAGAAAAAAAAGTGAAAAAAATTAAGTGCGAGTAGTGAGAAAGCTAGAAGGAGGAAAAGTAAAGAAACCACACAAAACGAATCAAAGCAAGAGAGTGAACAAATGTACAGACAGTTTGTCAGGTTTTTTTTGCAGGCTTTCGAGAGGGATATGAGAAGCAATGAGAATATTTGTAGGATCAGCCAAAACATTTTTCCAACCATTGGATGAACAACAGCCCCAAAATGCACAAGTACAAGAATCTTGCTGCAATAAAAATAATCCCCATTTTATTAATTTACTTCAGCTGGAGGCTGGAAGGCAGAAGACTGAAATCTGCACACAGATTGGGTGAAAAAATAATGACACGTCGCCATGAGAAATGCCGAGATGTTTTTTGAAACAACAATTTAGCTCCAATTAAGTAGCAGGACGGTTGGGAGAAAATCTGAGAGAAGCTAGAAAGTTACAAACAGAGGCCAGCAAAATAAGAAGATACAGTGATGGTCGCACAAATTGATAGGGAATGCAAGAAAAGTACATGATCTGAAGAACTGGGAAAATATGAAAATTTGATGAGGACTTGTCTACTGAGGTAGTATGGGCTGAGGTTAGAAGCAGGAAAGGAGAGGTCACCCTGTTGGGAGTTTTCTATAGGCCTCCGAAAAGTTCCAGAGATGTAGAGGAAAGGATTGCAAAGATGATTCTGGATAGGAGCGAAAGTAACAGGGTAGTTGTTATGGGGGACTTTAACTTTACAAATATTGACTGGAAAAGCTATAGTTCGAGTACTTTAGAGGGGTCAGTTTTTGTCCAATGTGTGCAGGAGGGTTTCCTGACACAGTATGTAGATAGGCCAACAAGAGGCGAGGCCACATTGGATTTGGTACTGGGTAATGAACCAGGTCAGATTTGGAGGTAGGGGAGCACTTTGGTGATAGTGACCACAATTTGGTTACATTTACTTTAGCGATGGAAAGGAGGAATAGGTATATACCGAAGGGCAAGAGTTTTAGCTGGGGGGGAAAGGAAATTATGATGTAATTAGGAGAGATTTAGGATGCATAGGTTGGGGAAGGAGACTGCAGGCGATGGACACAATTGAAATGTGGAGCTTGTTCAAGGAACAGCTACTGGGTGTCCTTGATAAGTATGTACCTGTCAGGCAGGGAGGAAATGGTCGAGTGAGGGAACTGTGGTTTACTAAAGAAGTTGAATCTCTTGTGAAGAGGAAGAAGGAGACTTATGTAAAGATGAGACATGAAGGTTCAGTTAGGGCGCTTGAGAGTTACAAGTTAGCCAGGAAAGACCTAAAGAGAGAGTTAAGAGTCAGGAGGGGACATGAGAAGTCTTTGGCAGGGAGGATCAAGGAAAACCCTAAAGCTTTCTATAGGTATGTCAGGAATAAAAGAATGACTAGGGTAAGATTAGGGCCAGTCAAGGACAGTAGTGGGAAGTTGTGCGTGGAGCCTGAAGAGATAGGAGAGGCGCTAAATGAATATTTTTCGTCAGTATTCACGCAGGAAAAAGACAATGTTGTCGAGGAGAATACTGAGATACAAGGAACTAATTGATGGGGGGGAGGATGCAGGGGTAAGGGGAATTACAAAATTAATGGTAGAGGAGAGGGTGCAAGTGAATGAAGGCGGTAATTTAGATAAGGGAGTAGAGGGAGAGGGTGTTCGCGACTCATCAAAGCGGGTCCAGATAAAAGCTGGAATAAGGACACTTTGCCTGAATGCACGAAGCATTCGGAACAAGGTGAATGAGTTGATGGTGCAAATCAGCACAAGTGGGTACGATCTCGTGGCCATTACAGAAACGTGGCTGAAAGGTGACCAGGACTGGGAGATGAATATCCAGGGGTATCAGGCGTTTAGGAAGAATAGACAGGAAGGAAAAGGTGGTGGGGTCGCGCTATTAATAAGAGATAATATCAGGGTAGTACTGAGGGATGACATAGGCTCTGAGGAGCAAAACGTGGAATCGTTATGGGTAGAGATGAGGAATAGTAGAGGGAGAAAGACACTAGTAGGTGTGGTATATAGGCCCCCAAATAATAATGTTGAGGTAGGGAGGGCTATAAACAAGCAGATAAGGGATGCGTGTAAAAACGGAACGGCAATAATCATGGGGGACTTCAACATGCACATTGACTGGCAGACTCAAGTCGGTAAGGGTGGAATGGAGGAAGAGTTCTTAGAATGCTTCGGGATAGTTTCCTTGAACAGCATGTTACGGAACCGACGAGGGAACGAGCTATTTTGGATCTGGTATTGTGTAACGAGGTAGGTAGAATTAAGGATCTTATTGTGAAGGACCCTCTTGGGTCTAGTGACCACAATATGGTCGAATTTCTGATTCAGATGGAAGAGGAGAAAGTTTGGTCTCAAACCAGTGTCCTCTGTTTGAACAGAGGGAAATATGATAGGATGAGGGATGAATTGGCTAAGGTAGACTGGGAGAGCAGGCTGGCAGGTAGGATAGCTGAGGAACAGTGGAGGATTTTTAAGGAGATCCTTTTCAGTTCTCAGCAAAAATATATTCCAGCAAAAAACAAGGATTGTAAGAAAAGGGAGAACCAGCCGTGGATAACGAAGGAAATAAAGGAGAGTATTAAAATAAAAACAGCTGCGTACAGAGTGGCCAAAAATAGTGGAGAAACAAGTGATTGGGAAAAATTTAAGAAACAACAAAGAGAGACTAAGAAAGCGATAAAGAAAGGAAGGATAGACTATGAAGCTAGGCTAGCAATTAATATAAAAAATGATAGTAAAAGTTTTTATAAATATATAAAAAGGAATAGAGTGGCTAGAGTGAATGTTGGACCCTTGGAGGACGAGAGGGGGGAGTTAATAGTGGGAAATGAGGATATGGCTGAGTCTTTAAATACGTTTTTTGTGTCGGTCTTCACGGTGGAGGACACAAATAGTTTGCCAAATATTAACGATAGAGGGTTGGCAGCAGGAGAAATACTTAATACAATTAATGTTACCAGAGAGGCAGTGCTGGGTAGACTAATGGGACTGAAGGTGGACAAGTCCCGGGGTCCGGATGGAATGCATCCCAGGGTATTGAAAGAAATGTCAGAGGTAATAGTGGATGCGTTAGTGATTATTTATCAAAACTCGTTGCATTCTGGGGTAGTGCCGGTTGATTGGAAAACGGCTAATGTTACGCCGCTGTTTAAAAAAGGAAGGAGACAAAAGGCGGGTAACTATAGGCCGGTCAGCTTAACGTCTGTAGTAGGGAAAATGCTGGAATCCATTATTAAAGAGGAGATAGCAGGGCATCTGGATAGAAATGGTTCGATCAATCAGACGCAGCATGGATTCATGAGGGGAAAGTCGTGCTTGACGAACATGTTGGATTTTTATGAAGATGTGACTAGGGCGGTTGATGGAGGAGAACCGGTGGATGCGGTGTTTTTGGATTTCCAAAAGGCGTTTGATAAGGTGCCCCATAAAAGGCTGCTGAAGAAGATTAGGGCACACGGAGTTGGGGGTAGTGTGTTAAAGTGGATTGGGGACTGGCTATCCGACAGGAAGCAAAGAGTCGGAATAAATAGGTGTTTTTCCGGTTGGAGGAAGGTAACTAGTGGCGTGCCGCAGGGATCGGTACTCGGGCCACAACTGTTTACCATTTATATAGATGATCTGGAGGAGGGGACGGAGTGTAGGGTAACGAAGTTTGCAGACGACACAAAGATAAGTGGAAAAGTGAATCGTGTGGAGGACGGAGAAGATCTGCAGAGAGATTTGGACAGGCTGAGTGAGTGGGCGAGGATATGGCAAATGGAGTATAACGTTGAGAAATGCGAGGTTATACACTTTGGAGGAAATAATAACAAATGGGATTACTATCTCAATGGAAACAAATAAAACATGCTACCGTGCAAAGGGACCTGGGGGTCCTTGTGCATGAGACGCAAAAGCCCAGTCTGCAGGTACAACAGGTGATCAAGAAGGCAAATGGGATGTTGGCCTATATCGCGAGGGGGATAGAATATAAAAGCAGGGATGTCTTGATGCACCTGTACAGGGCATTGGTGAGGCCGCAGCTGGAATACTGTGTGCAGTATTGGTCCCCTTATATGAGGAGGGATATATTGGCATTGGAGGGAGTGCAGAGAAGGTTCACCAGGTTGATACCGGAGATGAGGGGTTTGGATTATGAGGAGAGGCTGAGGAGATTGGGTTTGTACTCGTTGGAGTTTAGAAGGATGAGGGGGGATCTTATGGAGACTTATAAGATAATGCGGGGGCTGGATAGGGTGGAGGCGGAGAGATTCTTTCCACTTAGTAAGGAAGTTAAAACTAGAGGACACAGCCTCAAAATAAAGGGGGGTCGGTTTAAGACAGAGTTGAGGAGGAACTTCTTCTCCCAGAGGGTGGTGAATCTCTGGAATTCTCTGCCCACTGAGGTGGTGGAGGCTACCTCGCTGAATATGTTTAAAGCGCGGATGGATGGATTCGTGATCGGTAAGGGAATTAAGGGTTATGGGGATCAGGCGGGTAAGTGGTACTGATCCACGTCAGATCAGCCATGATCTTATTGAATGGCGGGGCAGGCTCGAGGGGCTAGATGGCCTACTCCTGCTCCTATTTCTTACGTTCTTATGTTCTTATTGGACTAGACGGGACTGAGGTTAATAAGGAGGAGGTGTTAACAATTCTGAAAAGTGTGAAAATTGATAAGTCCCCTGGGCCGGATGGGATTTATCCCAGGATTCACTGGGAGGCTAGGGAGGAGATTGCAGAGCCTTTGGCTTTGATCTTTAGGTCGTCATTGTCTACAGGAATAGTGCCAGAAGACTGGAGGATAGCAAATGTTGCCCCCTTGTTCAAGATGGGAAGTAGAGACAACCCTGGTAATTATAGACCAGTGAGCCGTACTTCTGTTGTGGGCAAAGTTTTGGAAAGGATTATAAGAGATAGGATTTATAATCATCTAGAAAGGAATAATTTGATTAGGGATAGTCAACACAGTTTTGTGAAGGGTAGGTCGTGCCTCACAAACCTTATTGAGCTCTTTGAGAAGGTGACCAAAGAGGTGGATGAGGGTAAAGCATTTGATGTGGTGTATATGGATTTCAGTAAAGTGTTTGATAAGGTTCCCCACAGTCAGCTATTGCAGAAGATATGGAGGCATGGGATTGAGGGTGATTTAGCGGTTTGGATCAGGGATTGGCTAGCTGTAAGAAGACAGAGGGTGGTGGTTGATGGGAAATGTTCATCCTGGAGTTCAGTTACTAGTGGTGTACCGCAAGGATCTGTTTTGGGGCCACTGTTGTTTGTCATTTTTATAAATGACCTGGATGAGGGCGTAGAAGAATGGGTTAGTAAATTTGCGGATGACACTAAAGTCGGTGGAGTTGTGGACAGTGCGGAAGGATGTTGCAGGTTACAGAGGAACATAGATAAGCTGCAGTGCTGGGCTGAGAGGTAACAAATGGTGTTCAATGCGGAAAAGTGTGAGGTGATTCACTTTGGAAGGGGTAACAGGATTACAGAGCACTGGGCTAATGGTAAGATACTTGGTAGTGTGGATGAACAGAGAGATCTCGGTGTCCATGTGCATAGATCCCTGAAAGTTGGCACCCAGGTTGATAGGGTTGTTAAGAAGGCGTACGGAGTGTTAGCTTTTATTGGTAGAGGGATTGAGTTTGGGAGCCAGGAGGTCATGTTGCAGCTGTACAAAACTCTGGTGCGGCCGCACTTGGAGTATTGCGTACAGTTCTGGTCGCCGCATTATAGGAAGGATGTGGAAGCATTGGAAAGGGTGCAGAGGAGATTTACTAGGATGTTGCTTGGTATGGTGGGAAGGTCTTATGAGGAAAGGCTGTGGGACTTGAGGTTGTTTTCATTAGAGAGGTGGTTAAGAGGTGACTTAATAGAGGCATACAAGATGATCAGAGGATTAGATAGGGTGGATAGTGAGAGCCTTTTTCCTCGGATGGTGATAGCTAGCATAAGGGGACATAGCTTTAAATTGAGGGGTCATAGATATAGGACAGATGTCAGAGGTAGGTTCTTCACTCAGAGTGGTAAGGGCGTGGAATGCCCTGCCTGCAGCAGTAGTGGACTCACCAACATTAAGGGCATTTAAATGGTCATTGGATAAACATATGGATGATATTGGAATAGTGTAGGTTAGATGGGCTTTAGATTGGTTTCACTGGTCGGCGCAACATCGAGGGCCGAAGGGCCTGTACTGCGCTGTAATGTTCTATGTTCTATATTAAAGAAACTGCAAAATTGGGCGATGGCTTAGTGGTATTATCACTAGACTATTAATCCAGAAACTCAGCTAATGTTGTGGGGACCAAGTCCTAATTGAGCCATGGGAGCTGGTGAAATTTTAGTTCACAAAAAAATATCTGGAATTAAGAATCTACTGGTGATCATGAAACCATTGTCGATTGTCAGAAAAACCTATCTAGTTCACTAATGTCCTTAAGGGAAGGAAATCTGCCGTCTTTACCTGGTCTGGCCTATGTGTGACTCCAGGGCCACAGCAATGTGGTTGATACTCAACTGCCCTTCAAGGGCAACTAGGGATGGGCAATAAATGCTGGCCAGGCAGCGATGCCCATGTCCCATGAATAAATAAAAACTACAGAAAGGGAAACTTATTACAAAAACACAGCCAGCAAGGCAGACAAATATACTCAAAGAGAAAAAGTAAACATAATATACAAGAAGTAATTTAGTAGTATTATTTTAATTCTCTCACACTCTTAAAAACATGACAGTAACTGGGTGGTCCTTAACAGGGCTTTTACCTCAGAATAATAATACCTTAATTTTTTCATGAATCTGTCGTAAGGAGTCTGCAGTTCCCATGTCAGCGTCCTCAGGAATACACACTGTATCCAATTTCATTTTTAAGTCCATTTGTGGTAGCTGTTTTTGTACTTCTCTTGTTGTAACCACTATTACTTCTGGAAAAGAAAGCAAATCTTTTACGCTTATAGCCATTCTATTGGAAATGGACATATAGAGCACAAGTAATTAATCGCATATCCTTTCTTAATTAATAACCTTACAGTCGATAAGGAGGTTTAGCTGGAATAAGAGAGAAATCGAGTGGTTTATGAACATGGTGTTACATGATGCTGCAGGTTTAGAATTTCACCACCGACTTTGGTGCAGTCTTAAAACCACTTTTTCCACACGTTCCTCAAGTGAGATACTGGTTTTGATCTAAGCTCATTGTTGTGAAGTTGAGTTTATAAAGATGTAAAGAATGTAAAATACTAGGGGAGAAACAACAGTCCGTGGTCCCTTTAAAAACTGGTTTTATTCAATGTTGAGATGTTTAAAATGCAGAGTACACACACACTCAAAGTTGCAACATTTGTTTCAAGGACCAGACAACAGGGTTCTTTTGGTAACAAGCTCTCCATGTCTTTGTATTTTGTTAGCCTATGAGTTTAAAGAAGACACTCAGCTAAAGGGAACCTATCAGATTTGAATTTGGTGTTGTTGTCAGCATCAAACCAACCCTGATGTAGAGAATGCCTAGGTCATCAGGAATATAAAAGAGGAACTCAACTGCCTTCTGTTCAGTTCCATCAGGGGTTGAGCCAGGAGTTCAACCAGAGGCAGGGCCCAGTCACCTGGAACATTTAAAGGTAGTTAAGGACAGTTATATCATCTGGAGCAGTTGGTCTTAACTCTGCCAGCTTCAGAAAGGTCTCAAGATAAATCACTCTCTAACCAGTGAAAAGTACCAAATGAGACAGCGCTTACAGACAGCGGACAACTACCGAAGAACTCCAAAACTTCTGTACGCTATCAGACCTGTTTGTATATTTTCTTTGAGAGTGACTAAAATTCTGTTATTACTGTTTTGGTAATGAATGTTGTGTTTATTTGAACAGCATTTCAGTTGAACTTTCCTTTAATTAAAATGTTACTGCTTTAGTTAAAGTTCCTGTTTGGTTAAAAATAAAATAACTTGTCAATTATTCTCTTAGAGTGAGTGTCAGGTCTTTATGTTAATGAACCTCTAAATGTTAAGGGAGAACAGTTAACACCTTCCCAAACACTTTTACCAGATTACGAAGCAAGGTAAAGGGGATTAACCCCTGCATTGTAACACTCATGTAGTGTCTGACATGCAGATTGTGGGCCTCAGTCGCTCCCCAAAATAATCAAAAACATGCTTGTAAAAAGGATCAAAGAACAAACAGTAGAGCACAGGAACTGGCCCACCAAGTCTGTCTCGACACAGATGCCTCTCTAATCTAATATTTTCTTGCCTCTACGTAGTCCATCAACAAACAAATTGCAATGCTTGGAGACCAACCAACTCAACTGCACACAAAGCACAAGGAGGAAGGCCACCTGGAACATACTTTCCATGTCAATACCCGATACAGTGAGAAAGCGGTAACCAGTGCACGGAAAGGCAAGATGGCTGTGGTGGGAACTAAATTATTTAAAGAGAATAGGAAGAAGCTGAGGAACCAGTGAAACTAAAAGGTAGACCAATATATTTATAGCAGTGGATATACACAAGGAAAGAACTGCAAGATATATTAAAAACACATCAAGCAATGTTACAGGCAAGTGTCTGCTTAAGGTGAACACGGAACCGTTGAAATTAGTGGTAATACTGTTTGTAAGGGATTCCAGAGTAAAACAGGGAGACGATGGCCTAGTGGTATTATCGCTAGACCATTAATCCAGAAACTCAGCTAATGTTCTGGGAACTGGGTTTGGATCCCGCCACGGCAGCTGGTGGCATTTGAATTCAATTAAAAATATCTGGAATTAAGCATCTACTGATGGCCACGAAACCATTGTCAATTGTCGGAAAAACCCATCTGGTTCACTATTGTCCTTTAAGGAAGGAAATCTGCCGTCCTTACCTGGTCTGGCCTACATAGGACTCCAGAGCTACAGCAATGTGGTTGACTCTCAACTGCCCTCTGAAATGGCCAAGCAAGCCACTCAGTTCAAGGGGCAACTAGGGGTGGGCAATAAAGGTAGGCCAGCCAGCGATGCCCATGTCCCACGAATGAATAAAAAAAATGGATTGCTAGGATCTCCTGAAAGCACAATCTAGAGCACCGAATCACATACTGCTTCCCAGATCTCCAAATTTGGAACATTAAGTGAAGAGGTAGATACAATCCTCCATTAGACATGAGACAAAAATACCGATCTGGTAATAGGATCACCGTGGCTGTCAGAAACAAAAGAGGCCGTTCACTTCAAGAGCATTAATTTTAGCTATCTAACACGGAAATGGAAAAAAAGGTTTCAAAGCAAGAAAATTACAATCAAACCACAATGGAAGATCCAAAGCTGCTCGGGTTTACAGCAGACTGGTTTACCAATGTGTATAAACCCAGAGAAAGAGAGGAAGAGATAAATCAATTACAGCCTCCACATCAGAGGCTACCTTGACCAAGAACAGACTTTGGTTGAACCTTTGCAGCTGCGATGAATAAGTCAAACATAGGCCTGAGGCAGGGAGCTTTTCAGGCAACATCTTCTTTGATGTACAGTAAAATCTTGATGAGTCGAATGCCAGAAGATCCACCCACAAATTTGTGTTAAGCAGTTCTTCGTGACAGCCGAGGAGGCCCCATTCCCACATGAATGCATCTCTATGTAACCTGATATGCCTACAAACATGGTCTGTCAAAAACAACAGATTCAAATGAAAACACAGTGGAGTAATAAAAGTGCGAAAAAGTCTTTCTTCAAATTGTTCACACCTTATGATGGCCTGACCTTGTAAAAAGCGTGAAAAACGTCAGCAGTTAGCGCCGAAAAGGTTCTGTAATTGCTTTCTATTAGGACAAGCATTCATCAGACTCTTAGGGTCATCAGCTTCCTCGGCTGAAGAACATGCTGCATCTATGATTGCATTATCGGTCAGTTCTGACATGCATCATACAGCATTGCCCAATTCCACATAAATTTCCACACCGGCCCCCTGCCTCATCATCGGGTTGGTTGGCCTCACCCCTCTCCTTGTTTTTGACATCTTGTGCAGTCATAACTTGTTTGAACCCAATCACCCGCCGATCAATAACACTTTCAATTTTCTCACAGGTTTTGCCAATTTCGTCGGTTTTACACGACTTTTCAAATGGTGGCTTGCCCTGCCATGATTTCAGATCTTGTGTGGTCTAGCTCTGCTCTGATTGGTTGGCATAGTCATATAACAAGCTTAAACAGGTTTGGCTTATCTGGGGAAACCAGTGCGGAATGTTGGCTGATCCTGGCCATAGTTCTATGGGATTTGTTATTCTATCAGCAGGAATGGTTGACAACTTCGACATAACCGGAATTTTGTGTCATCCGAGTTCGACTTAGCACCACTTCATCGCATTAAGTGCAGAAGCTTTATCAGCGGTGGGTAGGTCTTGTGGAATTCCAACACACGAAAATATAAAGCAAAAACAGATCAGATATCGATGAAGTGTCAAAAGATGTCCAATGAATACAGGGAAAAAAAAGAACCAAATCATTCATAGAAAATAGAAGCAGGAATAGGCCATTTGGCCCTTAATGGCTGACCAAAATCAATATCTTGATCCCATCTTCACCCATAACCATTTGATCCCTTTAGCCCCAAGAGCTATATCTAAAATTCTTTGGATTCCAAATCAAGTTTGTATATTTTATCTTCAATAATTGAAATTTCTAAATGTCTGTTTAAAATAAAGTTTGAAGCAAAATTATATCTTTCAATATATCTATAAAGCCATAAAATTTTATTTCATGTCTTGAGGACATTCAGTTAACAGTGTTATTTGGAGGCCTCAGCCTGTTTCAAAAGCTCAAGGTTTAACTTTCTTTCCAAAATCATAACTATCAACTAAGCTACTGATTAAAACAAAAGCCAAAATACTGCAGTAGCTGGAATTCTAAGATAAAAATTTTAAAAATGCTGCAAAAGCTTATGTTAAGAGAAACAGCTACGATTGCCGATCAATGAACATTCATCAGAACAGGATCTGATGAAAAATTATTGACCTAAAACATTAACTCTTTATTTAAATACTTGTACTTCAAATACTAAGATGTCACAGTCTGAACCACATACTCTGAAGAGTTTCAAAGTAGAAATTGGTAGGGCTCTTAGTGAATCTGGGAGTGGGTTTTCCATCATACTGAAATAGGATTTGAGATTCTTTTGCCAAATAATTTGAAAACAACCTTAAGAATTAATTCCTAAAGCTTATTTTAAAAAAGAATAAAAGTTTCATATTTAAATAACCAAGGATTTTTTCTTACTTCCAAGAGAGCTTGCGTGCTACACCCTTCTCTTCATTACCCTTGCACCCCTGTAGTTTAACGGGAAAGCTCAGAATAACATCAAATATCAAAATGGGCGACACAGTGGCACAGCGGTTAGCACTGCTGCCTCACAGCACCACCGATCCGGGTTCAATTCTGGCCTTGGGTCACTGTCTGTGTGGGGTTTGTACATTCTCCCTGTGTGGGTTTCCTCCGTGTGCTCCGGTTTCTTCCCACAGTCTGAAAGACGTGCTGGTTAGGTGCATTAGTCATGCTAAATTCTCCCTCAGTGTACCCGAACAGGCGCCGGAGTGTGGCAACTAGGGGATTTTCACAGTAACTTCATTTCAGTGTTAATTTGTGCCTATTTGTGACACTAATAAAATAAACTTATAAACTTTCCCCATTATACCATAATGATGAACTGTGAATCTTTTATAAAAAGGTAAATTATGTTTACCCAAGGAAAAATATGTTTAAATGATTTGTATATTCCTCATTCCTTTATCCAACCAACTGAACTGAGAGGACAAAGATAGAGAATAATTTCTGGTTTCAATGCCACAGGACAATAGCAACATATGGGGAAAAGGCAGGGATGTAGAGTTAGGATGAGATGGAGATCAGCCATGATCATACAGAATGGCGGAGTGGGCTCAAAGGGCTGAATTGCCTACTCTCGCTCCTATTCCTATATTGAAATAGTTATGTCATGGCATACAGAATTCAATTGTCGACATTCACAGCGTAAATCTATTTATCTATATGTGGTATTTATTTATCGAGTTGCAGTGGACAAAACACCTGGACCCACTCCACCATCAACACTTTCTGAAGAAAACATTAACCCCAAACTAAACCCCAAGAATAAGGTTATTTTGAAATGCAAAGCAGATGGGTGGGGCCATTAGAGTGGTCCAATGACCTGCATCAATAGGAGTTCCAAAGAGTCACAGGAGCACGTGACAATTCCATCAGAGAATGCCAAAGCCTTTACAATTACAAAGGTTGCAATGTGAATCCACCTGCAGAGAACCCAGTGGCCCATTTGTGAATGGAACATTTTTCTGCTGGGCAGAATTCCAAAGAGAATCCTGGAACATGAGCCCAAGCTGACGGAGGCTAGGCGAGGATAGGAGGATGACTTGCTTACACCAATCATAACTTGGGAATAGCAATTACATTTTCAAAATTGCCATCATGTATTCAATTGCCATCATGGGGGGAGGTGGGTGGGTAGGCATGTTGGATCGGATGGGTGGTCCGGGGTCGTTGGTTGAGGTGGTGGAGGGGGGTGAGTAGCTGGAGAGTTGAGGAGATAGTCAAAGGGTTACGGAAGTTGTTGTGGTGGGTCCAGGGGACCAGTGTGAGTGATTTTGGGGGTAGGGGGGTGGGGGTGTCAGTTCTGTAGTTACCCAGGAATTAGACTTGTATTTTTCTAACATTTCTTGGGTAAGTATCCAGGGCAGTAAATTGCAATTGTCTGAAGTTTGCGAATCTAGCTCACAGTTGCAGACTTTAGTGGATGGTCGCAGGGAAGCAGCCCATCAGAAGTTGAAATTTCCTGGGCGATTCCCAAGGAGGTCAGCAATTCAGCTTGCCTACAGAATTCTGATGTGCATCTTGGGCCATATCCAGTGATCCAGAGAGCAGAAGATCAGGCCCCATGGGAATAATGGTGCTGCACTACTTACCAGTTCACTTCTTGAGGTTAGCAAATTCATTTACAGCACAAATAAATTCAGATGGAAGAAAGAGTTTAGTTTATTTATTAGTGTCACAAGTAGGCTTCCATTAACACTGCAAAGAAGTTATTGTGAAAATTCTCTAGTCGCTACACTCCAGCGCCTGTTCGGATACAGTGGCCATGCTAAATTCTCCCTCAATGCTTCTAACCAGCATGTCTTTTGGACTGTGGGAGGAAACTGGAGCACCCGGAGGAAACCCACGTAGACACGGGGAGAAGACGAGGAGACTCCGCACAGACAATGACCCAAGCAGGGAACTGAACCGGAGTTCCAGGCGCTGAGAGGCAGCAGTGCTAACCACTGTCTCACCGTGCTGGCCTGAAGAGAAAAACAAACAAGCTTGCATGTATATTGCACCTTTCCCATTCTCGGAATACCTCTAAGCACCTCCCTGCCAATGAATTACCTTGGAAGGTTAATTATTTTATAGGCAAACACGGCAGCCAAGTTGTCCAAAAACCAACAAGTTGGATGATATTTAAGCAGGTTTTTATATTTTGCAACATATTCCACATGCACCAGTGGCATTCTTATTTATCTTAGGACTCAAAACCGGCCATCATTCTTGAAAACAAGAGCAAATTCTTGAAGGATTTAATATTATTCAAGTTAGGAGATGGCTTCAAAATAAAAGTGTTAAACATTTAGAAATTAATTTAACATTTTTAATCAAATAAATATATTTTGAATATTAAATTATTCTGTAGAGATATTTAAAGAAGCAAATAGTTTAATCCTTCTTTACCCAAGCTTTATAAAATTTTGGCCACTTTTATAAAATCCACACCTTCGATAGCAAAGGCAAGGAAGGAGCTGCTCTTTGTCTTAGAGACTTCTATATTTATGTAAATACAGTAGAGCCAACAGTAATTGTCACGTATAAGTCAAAATACACTCAAAAGCACTGACTCCACATTGCTTTATTTCAAATGTCTTTTTAAATTCTTGCAATGGTGATGTGCACCCCTCCCCACTTCCACATTCCAGCATTCCCCACTATAACAACCCAAGTACTGACTCACTGTGGGCAATGCTGAGGGAGTTCTGTGTGCAATTACAAAAAACACACAATTATTTCTGTTGAGGAAAATTGGCTCAGTAAAAAAAAATGCTCTCTGTTTTGTGTGGTTTCATCCATGGGAGGTACTGTTCAAGTCCACAGCATAGAACTCTCATGTAGGTTCACGATGCTGTAAAGAGGAGTTTGCCCTTTGACAGCAATTCTTATTGAAGGATGGAGTTAATCAGGTTTAACCTAATTTCCAATTCTTCCCTTGTCAAGGTCATTTTGACTTCAAAAAAATGCAATCCTGGACATAATCTGTTTGAACTGAAAGTATCTACCATGCAGAAGTGTAACTTCACAGCATGTGACTGATAAAGAAAAAAGTATTAGAAGTACTTCTGGGAAACCACTTGCAAATAAAATAGACAAATGTAAAATACTCTTAGAATAATGCTGCACAATAACAGCCTTGGTTAAATGCTCATATGCAGCAAATTCTCTACAGTACAGTCCTGGTCACAGCTAAGAGTACACGCACATCAATTGAATGTTATTGCATGCTAGTGTGATTTCTAACACCCCTGTCTCATTGGAACCCCCCTTTCTCCAATCAATGCCAATTTCATTTTGTTCTTTTGAAAAAAAACTTGTGTGTAAAAGGATGTTAAAGCTTGTGTCATCATGAACTTTTGGCTTGTAAAATCAAAAATAATGCCGGTAGATTTCTTGTCTATTATATATTACCATACAGTATCATCTGTAACAATTTAGGGTGTTATTAGGCATCATCATCCTTGACAGCAAGAGGCCACTAACATTAAAGGAACATGGCTTGAGAATGGTTGAGATATTTTTGAAAATATTAAAACACACAAAAGTGAATAACTGTGAAGTCAAACACTCCAGATTCACCTGTGGATTAATACAAAACTGTGCTGAAATGCAACAACGCAAAGAGAAGGATTTTGTCTGATTTTACATTTATTGATTGCCAGAGCTTTCTTCGATATTCCAAAGGTCAAGGCTGTGCATTTTCTGAGTACATGCAATTCATCTGTGTTTCTTTTGAATTGCCATTTGAACTTGGATCAGGAACATGCTGATACAGCTTTTGGTAGCACTTGCGGTTCTAAGTTACAAATCCCAATCCAGGGTTTGAGCTCAAAATTAAAGGCTCAAAATTAAATTTCTGCAGCAGAGAAAGCAATGCACTTCAGATGAGAGGTTAAACCCAAGCCCCATTCAGCGTGCTCGGGTAAAATATCCCATGGCATTATTTTGAATAATGTTTTGTTTCTTAAAGACTGGATTAGTTGTAAGTATTCGCATTCCAACCATTATTCATGTAAATTGAGTCTGTGTCTTTATAAATTCTGTTTGTGAACAGAATTCCCACTCACCTGAAGAAGGGGCTTAGAGCCTCGAAAGCTTGTGTGGCTTTTGCTACCAAATAAACCTGTTGGACTTTAACCTGGTGTTGTTAAACTTCTTACATTATTTTGAAGAAAAGGGAGTTGTCCTGGCCAATATTTCTCCCAGAATTAACATCACGAAAACAGAGTATCTGGTTATTGCCACATTGTTATCTGTGGGAGCTTGCTATGTACACCTTAGTTACTGCATTTCCTACATTACAACAGTGACTACACTTCAGAAATACTTCACTGGCTATAAAGCACTTTGTGACAGGTGATGGCCATGAAGGGCAGTGGATGAGTTTCACAGGCCTGCTTGCTGCAGGCGCTAATCCATTCTGGCTGCTAAATCTGGTGTGTGCGGGCGCTAGCTGCTGACAGCATTTAGATAATTACATGGATGGCAAAGGATTAGAGGGTTATGGGCCAAATTGGGACTGGCTAGGAGAGCACCAGGGTCGGCACGGAGTGGAGGGCCCGTTTCCATGCTGTATTGCTCTATGACTCTATGACAGCAAGAATGTCCCCCGCAATACTTCCGTGTGTGGGGGAGAGTGGGCCCGAAGCTTGTAGGGAAAGGCAGGGTCACGGGAGGGGTGACTTCATTTTCTAAGCAGGTCGGTGCCTTCTAAAGATGGCGCTCCGATGCTGTGAAGCTGGCCTTGCTGATTCTATCAGAACCTACCCCACCAGAGTGATAGCGCAAACCACACCCCCAATTTGTTTTGACAGAATGTCAGAAGATCTGGTCAGAAAAGTCGGTTGTGTTTCTGGAGAGAAACAAGGTAGTTTTCAGTCAGAAGCTGACATTTTGACATTACTTTTGGAAAATTCCATCCAGTACATAGGCCTTAATCCTCCAACCTCATCCATAGCTGGGACCTCCGGTCCTGCTGCAATGAATGGAATCCCGGACATAAATGCAACTCAAGAGAAGTACTAAGGAAGCATTGCAATGCCAGAGATGCTGCCAAATGTTAAATAAAGGCTCCACCTTCTTGCTTGGGTGAATATAAAAGATCTTATGCATTATTTCAAAGAAGAGTTATTCCTGATGTCCTGGCGAATATTTAACCCTCAACTGACATCACAAAAGACAGATTATTTGATCATTAGTACATTGCTATTTGTGGGAGCTGACTAAGAGCAAATGAACTGCCACATTTCTTACATAACAAGTGACACCACACCAAAAGAAACACTTATTTGGCTGTAAAGCACATTGAGATGGCTGGTGGTTGTGAAAAGTAATGTATAAATGCAAGTTGTATTTTGAAAGTTTGTAAATTTATAGTAAAAGTAAAATCTACAAAATCACACATGGAATAATCTCATGGACTAAATAAGGCATTCTGTAAGGTCATACAGATTTTATATTCAAGTATTTGTCTCTGATAGCTGTGGAAAAATAATCCAACAACTTCTGATCAGTCATTCTCTGATTTGCTAATGCACCCTCAACTCCTACTTCACAATAAGCAATGTAACATACTGGAAACTGAGCAAGGCAAGCCATAGAAGAATTGTATTTCTAACTGAGGACAAACAATGCTGAGAAAGTTTCTCTTTAATAAGATGCATCACTTGTATGTTGGTTCCTGTTATGATTGGAAAGGTGCGCAGCTGAATCTGATAATTGGACATGGAAGGTTTGGTAGTTATGCCAAAGGTACAAACTGTTAGTGGAGGGGATAATAAACAGCTAGGTTTGGAAAGGTTGGTGGGTAGTAGGTAGAAATCAAGTTGTGGTGGGTGACTGATTGACAAAAAGAAATGTTGAAAAGTCTCAGAAAGAATTGAATAATGAGGTGCGCACGTTTGAGATGAGGTGCGAGCAGGAAAGGATTGTGCTCTGACAGAATAATGACAAGTGTTAAATGCCTGTAACGATGCCATAAATTTCTATAATCTGTAAAGCAATGATGCAAGGAGTGATCACAATGTTGGAAATGTTTAATGTCGAGTAAATCCAATTAAAGATGTCCTGATCCAGTTTGTTCTCAAAAGCTAAGCAAATTTAAGCTTGGTTAATTGTAGGATTTTAATATTCTCTGACTGCTGGGCACCACAAAAATTGGAGTGCACAGTGACACAAGTTTATACATTTCCTTTGTTCTTATTGAAGATTTAGTTTTTTGTTAGTAACACCTCTCCAAAATGCAAGTACTTTTGCTAAGTTACTACTCAATGCTGGTTTATTTAGAAGAGAACAGAGTAGTTGACATAAAAACAGAAAATGCTGGAAAAACTCAGCAGGTTTGGCAACATCTGTGAAGGAAGAAATAAGGCTAACGTTTCGGTTGTTTCATTTTTTAATCCAATTTTTTTGGCCCAACGCACCCCCTCTCCCCTACAAGGCCATGTGTCACTTGTTCTTAAGTTTTACTTTCACAGAGCACTAAACTTTGTTCTACTATTAACACATTCTGCTATCTTACCTTAATGCCACTATCAGCACATTCTTTAGTCCTTAATACTACCATTAACACTAACTTTGTCTTGTGCCTAAAACATCTCTCCTCGCTCACACCCATCCCTAATATACTACTTTACTCCACCCCCTCTTAATAATGATAAAATCCATCACATTTCTCAATCTCTTTAGCTCTCAAGAGTCAGACAAGCTGGATAATAAAAAAACCTCAAAATCTGAACTCTGTTTCTCTCTTTCCAGCATTTTCTGTTTTTATTTCAGATTTCCAACATGCGCAGTGTTTTGCTTTTAGGTTATGCTTTTATTGAAGTCGACGTTTCCGGTGCAGGCCTCTTCAGAGGTCAACTGTTAGACAACAATAATTTAACAGTTAAGTCTCGGATCACAACGGTTCCATTTTGATGGAGTAGACGTAAAAGAGGAGAATTACTATGACCTGGTATCACTCACGGAAAAATCAATAGGCAGGAACCCAAAGGAGAAATGCAAACCTGATATTGATGGAGAAAAACAAGTTATTTTGGATTTATACGTGGTTTACCATTCCTTGTAGCTACCCACTTAAGTGTAGATGAAAGTGCTTACCTTCAAACCCAAGTCTTTCCATAAGATTTAGGGGGTACCATATCAGTGGCTTGTTTCCAACCGGCAGGAGAGGTTTTGGAATATTGGAAGTAAGATCCATCATGCGGGAACCCCCACCTGCTGCCATCAACACTGCCTGGAACTCCATTTTAACGTTTTCTATAACATAGATTTTTGATTCACATATTAGTTTTTAATGCACTGAAAGTGTTATACAATTTTTAATTGCACCATTCAACGTATGAGTCAATTCTGTGCCTCATTAAAAAGGTGAAAAACCTGACTATGGAAATGGTGCAACATGACTATCAAAACAATCATGATGATAACTGACGCCAGCCACTAACTCCACCGGCCCATCAGCCACTCACTCTGACTTGAGCAAGACGTGCAAAACATTGGCATCCTGCTCAACCCATTGCTGAGCTTCATATCCTATTTCATATTATTGGTAGAGTTAGGAACTGTCCTGCTTTGTGCGTGCACGGTGGCACAGTAGTTAGCATTGCTAACTCACAGCGTCAGGGACTCTGGTTCGATTCCCGGCTTGGGTGACTGTCTGTGTGGAATTTGCACATTCTTCCTGTGTCTGTGTGGGTTTCCTCTGGGTGCTACGGTTTCCTCCCACAGTCCGAAAGGCGTGCTGGTTAGGTGCATTGGCCATGCTAAATTCTCTCTCCCTCATTGTACACAAAGAGGCACCAGAGTGTGACTTGGGGATTTTCACAGTAACTTAATTGCAGTATTAATGTAAGCCTACTTGTTACACAAATAAATGAATGTATACATGCATATTCTGTATACCACATCGCCCACTCTGGTCAGATATGCAACAATGAATGTGTCAGTCCACGCAGTACTTAGTAAGATCTGAGAAATATATTCCATATGAGCTCCAATATATTTCTGTCCAAAAGCCTCCCATCCACTGACTCTGTCTACACTTTCCGCTGCCTTGGCAAAGCAGGCAGCATAATTAAGGGCCCCACGCACCCCAGACATTCTCCCTTCCACCTTCTTCCATTGGGAAAAAGATACAAAAGTCTGAGGTCACGTACCAACCGAATCAAGAACAGTTTCTTCCCTGCTGTTGTCAGACTTTTGAATGGACTTACATCGCACTAAGTTGATCTTTCTCTGCACCCTAGTTATGACTGTAACACTACATTCTGCCCTCTCTTGTTTCCTTCTCTATGAATGGTATGCTTTGTCTGTGTGGCGCGCAAGAAACAATACTTTTCACTGTATGCTAATACATGTGACAATAATAAAAATCAAATCAAATTTCAAACTTCTGGGAACCACAGAACCTGAAAACCCATAACACCGATCACAATTGCTTACATTCACCTCCGCAACTTCCTTCATCTCCAAATCTAATCACCCCCAAATACAATTGTTCCCATTTCACCACCTTCATGTCTAAGTGTTCACAACCTGGTGCGAGTGGCCACCATTCTCCTCTGCCCGGGGTCAAACTCGATTGCATCCTCCCCACTCCGGGAACCGCTTTACCTTACGGGGAGGGGGGCTGGTGCAATGAACTGAGGGTGGCGATCGGGATTCAGGTGATTTCTTTCCAAGTTAAGATTGTGAATCAGTTTAAAACAGGCGCTGTCACTGCGCATCCAACATGTTGTGCGCTTGGTGTTCGGGTAAGTAGCGTCCGCTTTGAAACCGTTCCCGCTGAACAAGGTTCCGGGTGTGAGTCTCTCTCACTCAGGAGCATCAGCTGCAACTCACACGCAACAGCTCAAAAACGAAGCAAGACAACACATCTAAAAGACTAACTAAACCCTGTGGCCAAGTCCACTCTTTCAAAGTTATTGCAACTTTTCATTCCACTCAATCACAATATTTTTATTCATGGCTTGGGGCTCATGTTCCCCCTTTACTTTCATGGACGATTTCATAGACACCCTACAGTGCTTCAGTGATGCTGCATGTCACACCTGCTGATTATTTCCAGCATTTTCTGCTTTTATTACAGCTAGTTATGTTCATTAAACTTGTTTTTCTGGCTTCTCAGGCCGTGCATGGAATGATAGGGTTGGCACTCACACTGATGTGGATGTTTTGTTTATGGACCCTCTAGGCTGTATTTGCTGGGTTCCTGCAGTGCTCAGGAACAAAGAGTGTTCTCGCTTTCTTCAGTGAACCTCTTACTGACCTGCAAATCATTCTGAAGTGCAAGAACAATAATGATGAATCCTGCTCCCTTAAGCTGCAGACAGATTTTAAATCCTGCATTGTTTCCTGTACTGACCAATAAATTCTAAATCCAAGTTTCTCTTTTAACACCCAGATGCCCCCAAAAATATATGGGGTCATAATTTGCTCTGAAGACAAACGGTGAGACCACTTACCATTATATATATATATGCAATTGCAGCAGCAACTTCAGATAAGGTCAGCCACACAACTAAATGCAGAAATCTAAAAGTTGGTGTCTGAGTTGTGCTCCTTTGAAATGACATTTCATTGTTTGACTCATTGAGTTGCGTGAAGTTGCTCTACTTACGTGGTTTACAGGCATTAACTCAGCATGGAAAGTTAAATCTTGTCTATTTCAGTCTAAGTACCCAACGTTGTTACAAATATTAATTATTGCCAGTCAGCCATTCTGGCACTGAAAATTAACTATTAAAATTAATAGTTAATAGTGTCGCATTCCTTCAGGTGGCTGGCTTTCTTTGTTATCTGCTAAATGGCACTGCATTTGGGGCGGTATGGTGGCACAGTGGTTAGCACTGCTGCCTCACAGCGCCAGGGACCTGGATTTGATTCCTGGCTTCAGTCACTGTCTGTGCAGAATCTGCACGTTCTCCTGAGTCTGAGTGGGATTCCTCCAAGTGCTCCGACTTCCTCCCACAGTGTGAAAGATGTGCTGGTTAGGTGCATTGGCCATGCTAAATTCGCCCTCAGTGTATCCGAACAGCAGCATGGTGACACAATGGTTAGCACTGCTGCCTCACAGCACCAGGGACCTGGGTTTGATTCCCAGCTTGGGTCACTGTCTGTGTGGAATCTGCACTGTGTGGGTTTCCTCCAGGTGCTCTGGTTTCCTCCCACAGTCCGAAAGACGTGCTGGTTAGGTGCATTGGCCATGCTAAATTCTCCTTCAGTGTAACCCGAACAGGTGGCGACTAGGGGAATTTCACAGTAACTTCATTTAAGTGTTAATGTAAGCCTACTCATGGCACTAATACATAAACTTTAAATTGAACAAGCGCCAGAGTGTGGCAACTAGGGGATATTCACAGTAACTTAATTGCAGTGTTAGTGACTGTCCCAGATGGGGTACCCGGATGAACACTCAGATCCTGAATGGACCAGCTGGCGGGGGTATTCGCAGACATCTTCAACCTCTCTTTACAACAATCTGAGGTCCCTATCTGCTTCAAGAAGTCGACTATCATCTCGGTACCAAAGAAAAACCAGGCAGCGTGCCTTAATGACTATCGTCTGGTGGCTCTGACATCCATCATTATGAAGTGCTTCGAAAGGTTAGTCATGGCACAAATCAATTCCAGCCTCCCAGGTTGCCTGTATCCACTACAGTTCACCTACCACCGCAACAGGTCCACAGCAGACATCATCTCCCTGGTCATGCATTCAATCTTGGAACACCTAGATAACAAAGACACCTATGTCAGACTCCTATTCATAGACTACAACTCAGCCTTCAACACCATTATTCCTGCTAAACTCATCTCCAAACTCTGTGGCCTGGGGCGGCTCATCCCTCTGTGACTGGATCCCGAACTTCCTAATCTACAGACTGCAATCAGTAAGGATAGACAACAACACCTCCTCCATGATCATCCTCAACACCGGTGCCCCACAAGGCTGTGTCCTCAGCCCCTTACTATACTCCTTATACACCTAAGACTGTGCGGCCAAATTCCCCTCCAACTCAATTTTCAAGTTTGCTGCTGACACCACCATAGTGGGTCGGATCTCAAACAATGATGAGACAGAGTACAGGAAAGAGATAGAGAATCTGGTGAACTGGTGTGATGACAAAAATCTCTCCCTCAATGTCAACAAAATGAAGGAGATAATCATCGACTTCAGGAAGCATAGTGGAGGACAGGACCCTGTCTACACCAACGGGGACGAAGTAGAGATGGTTGAGAGCTTCAAGTTTTTAGGTGTCCTGGTCCCTCCATTCCGACGCTATAGTTAAGAAAGTCCACCAACACCTCTTCCCTGCTGCCATCAGACTTTTTAATGGACCTACCTTGTATTAAGTTGATCTTTCTCTACACCCCAGCTATGACTGTAACACTACATTCTACACTCTCTTGTTTCCTTCTCTATGAACAGTATGCTTTGTCTGTATAGCGCACCAAGAAACAATACTTTTCACTGCATACTAATACATGTGACAATAATAAATCAAATCAAATCGAATCAATTGCTGAAGGTCGTCCTCTTCCAGTGAAGTATTTTAATGTTTGATTGATCCTTGTATTTTCCATTAGCCTGATGATATTATGTTCCCAAACGGTCCCCCACTGAACTCGCTCTACTGTAGCTGTATTTCCCAGAACTGGATCCAGCATTGCTTCCTTCCTTGTTGGGCTGGAAACACTTTAATCAAGAAAGTTTTCTCGTGTGCATTTGAGGAATTGTTCCTCCTATTGCCCTTTACATTGTTATTTTATCAATCTATGCGAGGATGATTTAAGTTCCCCATTATGATTATCCAGTAGTTCTTGCACTTTTCTGTAATTTGACTGTGTATTTGCTGCACTATCTCCTTCCCACTATTTGTTGGCCTGGAATAATCAATCAACAATATAACTCCTCTATCCTTAATCCCAACCTAATATATTCTGTCTTTGTCCCTTCAACTATGCTATCACCTCCCAGTGCTTTATTAGTTTACTTGAATAGCACAGCCACTCTGTCCTTTTTCCTCTTTTCTGTTTTTATTGAATACCTTAGTCAGAAAGTTTAAAGTTTATTTATTACTGTCACAAGTAGGCTTACATTAACACCGCAATGAAGTTACTGTGAAAATCCCCTAGTCGCCACACTCCGCTGCCTGTTCAGATACACCTGTTGGACTTTAACCTGGTGTTGTGAGACTTCTTACTGTGTTCACCCCAGTCCAACGCTGGCATCTCCACATCAGATACACTGAGGCAGACTTTAGCATGGCCAATGCATCTAACCAGTACATCTTCCGGACTCTGGGAGGAAACCGGAGCACCCGAGGAAACCCTTGCATACACGGGGAGAACATGAAGACCCCGCACAGACAGTGACCCGAGCCAGGAATTGTGTCCTAGCGCAGTGCGACAGCAGTGCTAATCAATTCTCAATCCTCCCTATCTTCGAGCCAACCCTCTGTTATTGTCACTATATCAGTTCCATGTGGTGGCTTGTGCCTGCAGCTCACCAGCCCTATTTACCATGCTACGTGCATTTATACACATGCACTCCCAGCCCATATCAGACTGTCTTGCATTTTACCCTTGTCTGATTCCTGTTGCTTCTGAACAATTCATTACTCTAGCGCCACTTGTCTCTCGCAGTCTTCCTTGTGCCTTGTTTCTCCTGACTAATGTTTCAGCCTGGTGCCCATCCCCCTCCAAATTAGTTTAAACCTGTTTTGAGACAGATTTAGGGCATACGGTTCATTGGGAGCTAAAAAAAAAAGTCCTTAGGAAGGATTTAGAATTAGATTTTTTTTTAAGAGAACAGGAAATGGATAACTGAGGTCCAGTGCACCATACTCCCACAGAGAATAATAATGAGGTACTGAATGAAGTAACTGTTCATGTCACTTTATTATCGTGCCTGATCTACATTCCCTCCCATACAAAGTCAGTGTTTACAGGCCATTTATAGTGAATTAGTGCCAAGGTATCAGATCTACAGAATGCCAAAATAAGTGAAGTGCAATTATGGGAAGTACAGATTGCGGGAGGGGATTAAATGTAAAATGTTTTCAGGCTAATTCTTTGTAATGGTTCTAAAATTGTTGCCATCCTCAGAAAGACAAATCACTGGGAACAATGTGGCAATTAAAAGGCAAGAAAAGGGTCATGTGGTGGTGCACCGTATTGTAATGGTAATGTAATGAAGGGAGCTGTTACTCACAGTTACTCCCCACATTATTCCCCACACGGTAAGTTTCCTGAACTTTCGGTGGAACAGTGGTTAGCACTGCTGCCTCACCGACCCGGGTTCAATTCCGGCCTTGGGTGACTGTCTGTGTGGTGTTTGCACATTCTCCCCATGTCTGGTGGGTTTCCTCCGGGTGCTCCGATTTCTTCCCACACTCCAAAGATGTGCAGGTTAGGTTGATTGGCCATGCTTAATTGCCCCTTAGTGTAAGGGGATTAGCAAAGTAAATACGTGGGACAATGGGGATAGGACCTGGGTGAGATTGCTGTTGGTGCAGGCTCGATGGGCCAAATGGCCTCCTTCTGCTCTTTTGGGCTTCTATTTTACGATACATGACTGTGCGCAAGACACTAAGCGTTTAAACCAGGTATGTATAATTATGAAGTGACATTGCTGGAGGCATAGAGCATTTGTTCATCCCCTCAGTTGCAGAAAACTATTTTGCCTATTGAGATCTATTTAAGGGGAAGAAGCAAAAAGATTGGAAATAAACCTTGCAACGTTAAATTGAACAGTTGATCATATTTAGGCTATTCTGTTATCATTGTCTACTCTGGGTACCTTAAGAAAGTTCCTCTATTGTGGTCTGCACTCCATTGTCCACCATATTCCTTACTCCAGTATAAAGCCAGGAGAACAATCTTTGCAAATAATTTTTAATCCTCCATGAGATTAGAGTGTTGTCTGCTAGGCCGCCATTTGTTGCCCACCACCTTGAGAAGGGTGAGCTGCCTTCTTGAACTGTTGCAATCTACCTAGTGAGGGTACACCCACAATGCAATTAAGAATGGAGTCCCAGGGTTTTGACCCAAAGACAGTGAAGGAATGGCGATGCAGTTCTAAGTCAGGATGATTTGTGGCTTCGAAGGGAACAAAGATCAAAGAACAAAGAAAATTACAGCACAGGAACAGCCCTTCGGCCCTCCAAGCCTGCACCGACCAAGCTGCCCGACTTAACTAAAACCTCCTACCCTTCCGGGGACCATATCCCTCTATTCCCTAATATTCATGTATTTGTCAAGATGCCCCTTAAAAGTCACTACCGTATCCGCTTCCACTATCTCCCCGGCAATGAGTTCCAGGCACCCACTACTCTCTGTGTAAAAAATCTGCCTCATACATCTCCTTTAAACCTTGCCCTTCGCACCTTAAACCTGTGCCCCCCAGTAAATGACTCTTCCACCCTGGGAAAAATCTTCTGACTATCTACTCTGTCCATGCCTCTCATAATCTTGTAGACTTCTATCAGGTCGCCCCTCAACCTCCGTCGTTCTAATGAGAACAAATCAAGTTTCTTCAACCTCTCCTCATAGCTAATGCCCTCCCAGGCAACATCCTGGTAAATCTTTTCTGTACCCTCTCAAAAGCCTCCACATCCTTCTGGTGGTATGGCGACCAGAATTGAACACTATATTCCAAGTGCGGCCTAACTAAGGTTCTATAAAGCTGCAACATGACTCGCCAATTTTTTAACTCAATGGGCCGGCCTATGAAGGCAAGCATGCCATATGCCTTCTTGACTACCTTCTCCACCTGCGTTGCCACTTTAAGTGACCTGCGTACCTGTACACCCAGATCCCTTTGCCTATCAATACTCTTAAGGGTTCTGCCATTTACTGTATATTTCCTATCTGTATTAGACCTTCCAAAATGCATAACCTCACATTTGTCCAGATTAAACTCCATCTGCCATCTCTCCGCCTAAGCCTCCAACCAATCTATATCCTGCTGTATCCTCTGATGGTCCTCATCGCTATCCGCCAACCTTTGTGTCGTCTGCAAACTTACTAATCAAACCAGTTACATTTTCCTCCAAATCATTTATATATATTACAAACAGCAAAGATCCCAGCACTGACCCCTGAGGAACGCCACTTGTCACAGCCCTCCATTCAGAAACACACCCTTCCACTCCTACCCGCTGTCTTCTTTGACCGAGCCAGTTTTGTATCTACTTTGCCAGCTCACCTCTGATCCCATGCAACTTCACCTTCTGCACCAGTCTGCCATGAGGGACCTTGTCAAAGGCGTTACTGAAGTCCATGTAGACAACATCCACTGCCCTACCCTCATCAATCAACTTCATCACTTCCTCGAAAAACTTGATCAAGTTTGTGAGACACGACCTCCCCTTCACAAAACCATGTTGCCTCTCACTAATACGTCCACTTATTTCCAAGTGGGAATAAATCCTGTCTCAAATAATTCTCTCCAATAATTTCCCTACCACTGATGTAAGGCTCACCGGCCTGTAATTACCTGGATTATTCTTGCTACCCTTCTTAAACAAAGGAACAACATTGGCTATTCTCCAATCCTCTGGGACCTCCCCTGTATCCACAAATGCTTCCTTTTTCTCTTTGACTAGGCTCACAATATCTCTCGTTATCCACTTACCTGACGAAGGAGCAGTGCTCCGAAAGGTAGTGGCTTTTGCTACCAAATAAACCTGTTGGACTTTAACCTAGTGTTGTGAGACTTCTTACTGGGACCTCCCTGTAGCCAGTGAGGATGCAAAGATTTCTCTCAAGGCCCCAGCAATTTCCTTACTTGCCTCTCTCAGTATTCTGGGGTATATCCCATCAGGCCCTGGGGATTTGTCTACCTTAATGTTTCTAAAGAACCCCAATACCTCCTCCTTTTTGATCTCAACATGACTCAAACTATCTACATATCCTTTCCCAGACTCATTGTCCACCAAGTCCTTCTCTTTGGTGAATACTGACGCAAAGTACTCATTTAATACCTCATCCATTTCCTCAGGCTCCACGCAGAGATTCCCTCCCTTGCCCTTGAGTGGGCCAACCCTCTCCCTGGCCAACTTCTTGCTCTTTATATATGTATATAAAGCCTTGGGATTTTCCTTGATCCTGCTGGCCAATGCTTTTTCGTGACCCCTTTTAGCCCTCCTTACTCCTTGCTTAAGTTTCTTTCTACTTTCCTTGTATTCCACACTTGCTTCGTGTGATCCCAGCTTTGACAAATGCTTCCTTTTTCTCTTTGACTAGGCTCACAATATCTCTCGTTATCCAAAGTTCCCAAAACATGCCATACTTATCCTTCATCCTTACAGGAATGTGCCAGTTCTGAATCCCCATCAACTTACACTTGAAAGCCTCCCACATGCCAGATGTTGATTTGCCCTCAAACATCTGCCCCCAATCTACATTCTTCAGTTCCTGCCTAATATTGTTGTAATTAGCCTTCCCCCAATTTAGCACCTTAACTTGAGGACTACACTTATCTTTATCCATCATTTAAAGCTTACTGAATTGTGGTCACTGTTCCCAAACTTCTCCCCTACTGAAACATCAACCACCTGGCCGGGCTCATTCCCCAATACCAGGTCCAGTATAGCCCATTCCCTAGTTGGACTATCTACATACTGTTTCAAGAAGCCCTCCTGGATGCTCCTTACAAACTCTGCCCCATCCACGCTTCTAACACTAAGTGAGTCCCAGTCAATATAGGGGAAGTTAAAATCTCCCACCACAACAACCCTGTTATTTTCACACCTTGCCAAAATCTGCCTACATATCTGTTATCTATCACCCTATAGTAAACCCCCAACATTGTGACTACGCCTTTCCTATTCCTGAGCTCTCCCCATATTGCCTCATTGTATGAGCCCTCCGAGGTGTCCTCCCGGAGTACAGCTGTGATATTCTCTTGTGATATGAACTTGCAAGTTGTTGGAATATAATGTGGAAAAGTGTGATGTTATGCACATTGGAAGGAGGAATGGAGGCATAAACTATTTTCTAAATAGGGAAATGCTTAAGAAATCAGAAGCACAAAAGGGACTTGGGAGTCCTTGTTCAAGATTCTCTTAAGGTTAACGTGCAGGTTCAGTCAGCAGTTAGGAAAGCAAATGCAACGTTAGCATTCATGTCGAGAGGGCTAGAATACAAGAGCAGGGATGTACTTCTGAGGCTGCATAAGGCTCTGATCAGACCTGTGGTGATATAAACAGGGCCTAGTTTTAAGGCTGATAAAATTGGATATCCTAAATTAAAGAATTGGGCATATTAAAATCAAACACAGTCAAACCTCAGGCAGGCCAATTGTACAAATACACAAACGTATCTGCGCCTGACCCATCAACCACCCATCAAAGGTCGTTACAATCTACTGATACTTAGCAGGAGTTCATTGCACCTCATTGAAATACACCGGCCTATTGTTAGAAGCCCAGATCGGGCCAGACTTTCTGTCACCAAGAGTTCCTGTAGATACCTTATCTGATAACAAGTTATACGTAAGCAACAGCATGGAGATGGGACACCTGGGGGCGGACCCTGGTGTCCTGTCAGGCAGACATCAAGAAACCCACTGGGTATTGGAACCCCCTCCTGGAACCTCATTGGCCGGAAGCCAGAGAAATTTCTGGAAAGGCAAGCAGGCTGGGGGATAAAGGGACACACTCGAGCAAAGACTCGACTAAGGAGATGGCCTTGCCCATTCGGAAGACTGACCGAAGAAGGAAGGAAGGAAGAAGCTGCCATCGAGACTCACCTTCGTGACGACGGACCAGAGGGACTCAGAGAATCGAGCCTGCAGTTCAACCAAACCATCTTTACGGGTAGTATACTTGAATCTGGGGTATCCTCTTGTTTTATGTGGGTAATTTAAGGGTTAATAGTGTTACTATTAATAAACTTGTTGAACCTTTACTTGTGTTTGTCCTTTGTCCATCTTGCAAATAAGGACACTGGGGTAAAACCTTAGAGTAAGCAAACTGGTCGAAAGTATCTGAGAATTAACAGGTACTACAGACCCCACTTAGAGTATTGTGAACAGTTTTGGGCCCCATATCTAAGGAAGGATGTGCTGGCCTTGGAAAGGGTCCAGAGGAGGTTCACAAGGATGATCCCTGGAGTGAAGAGCTTGTTGTATGAGGAATGGTTGAGGACTCTGGGTTTGTACTCATTGGAGTTTAGAAGGATGAAGGGGATACTGCGAGGCCTGGATAGATTGGATGAGGAGAGGATGTTTCCACTAGTAGGAAAAATCAGAACCAGAGAGCACAACCTCAGACTAAAGAGATGATCCTTTAAAAAAGAGATGAGGAGGAATTTCTTCAGCCAGAGAGTAGTGAATCTGTGGAACTCTTTGCCGCTGAAGGCGGTGGAGGCCAGTTCATTGAGTGTCTTTAAGATAGAGATAGATAGGTTCTTGATTAATAAGGGGATCAGGGGTTATGGGAAAAAGGCAGGAGAATGGGGATGAGAAAAATATCAGCCATGATTGAATGGCAGAGCAGACTTGATGGGCTGAGTGGTCTAATTCTGCTCCTATGTCTTGTGGTCTTATGGTCTTATGGTATTCCCAGGCAGCAGTTACCCTGGCCCTTTGAGGTGGTAGAGGTTGCAGATTTGGAAGGTGCTGTCAAAGATGGTTAGTGAACCACTGCAGTGCAATTCATAGAAGGCACACACTGCTCCAACTGTGTGATGATGGTGTTGGGAATACTGTTGCATGGGGTGCCGATGAAATGCACTGCTTTGTCCTGGATGGTGTCGAGCTCCTTGAGTGTTGTTAGAGCTGCACTCTTCCATGCAAGTGGAGCGTATTCCATCACACTCCTGACTGTGCCTTAGATGGGGGACAGGCTTTAGCAAGTCACTGCAGAATTCCCAGCCTCTGACTGGAGAGAGATGGAGTATGGAGATGCACTCCCTGTCTTGATGCTCTCTCCACTCACGTTGTTTTGTTTCTTAAAGACTTGATTAGTTGTAAGTATTCGCATTCCAACCATTATTCATGTAAATTGAGTTTGTGTCTTTATATGCTCTGTTTGTGAACAGAATTCCCACTCACCTGAAGAAGGGGCTGAGAGCTCTGAAAGCTTGTGTGGCTTTTGCTACCAAATAAACCTGTTGGACTTTAACCTGGTGTTGTTAAACTTCTTACTGTGTTTACCCCAGTTCAACGCCAGCATCTCCACATCATCACTATTCCCATATCCCATGACTTCCTTCATAAATCAATTCCTCTCTGTCTTGAATGTAGTTGACAATGTCCTCTGGGGTAGAGAATGCCAAAGGTTCACAAACCTTTATGTGAAGAAACTTTTCCTCATCCCAGTCCTAAATGGCTGACTTTTTCTGCTGAAACTGTGACCTTGTGTTCTAACATTCCACAGCCAGGGAAAACATCTTCCAAGCAGCTACCCTGTCAAACCCCTTAAGAATTTTACATATTTTAACAGGATTGACTCTCATTCTTCTTAACCCTATGGCCTAGACCACTCAATCTCTCCCCACAGGACAATCTCCTCATGATAAACATTAGTGATTTAAACTTTGGTGTATTGGGCACAATTTCAAAATTTGTGGACTGCAGTATGTGGGAGTTTGTGGGCAGCATGACAGTCCCGAGAGAACAGGTCTCCAGTAGATGTTACCATCTTGAAACTCTTTCACTCAAGAGTTATTGATCCAGAGGAAGGGATAGTAGAATTCGAGAGATTGTTCCAGACTTTGGTCATATCTCATAGAGAGGTGTAGATTCAAAATAGATTTGGAATTGAAAGCGTGCAGAGGTAGAGAAACAAATATGAGATTGAGAATGAAGATAGACAGAAACTGATCACGGGCGGCACAGTGGCACAGTGATTAGCACTACTGCCTCACGGTGCCAGGGACCTAGATTCAATTCCAGCCTCAGGTGACTTTCTGTGTGAAGTTTGCATGTTCTCCCCATGTCTGCGTAGGTTTCCTCCGGGTGCTCCGGTTTCCTCCCACATCCAAAGATGTGCACGTTAGGTGGATTGACTCTGCTAAATTGCCCCTTAGTGTCAGGGGGATTAGCAGGGTAAATACCTGGGATTAAGGGGATAGGGGCTGGGTGGGATTGTTTTCGGTGCAGGCTAGATTCTATGATCCTATTCAACAAGTACAATACACTCACTTACTGTGATAATGTGACTCCTTTAAAGGGGCGATCCTTTGAGGGTCATGTGACTGGGCCGGCGAGGAACCTGAGTTGGAGCCAGGGAGGATATGAGAATAGACTTGTGTATTAGCTCTGTCAGGAGCCACAGTCATAGGGAAGCAATTATTCCCATATCTCCAAGAAAGTCTGCAACCCTTGAGGTAGAGTAATTCAGAAGCCATTCTGTCTATGTATACAGGAAACATGCTGAAGACAATAGAGTCAGTTACAATTACGGCATCCTAGAGAAACCAAAGAGCACAAATTAGCTGTTCTAGTGATTGAGAGTCATAGACCTTGGGCGGGATTTTCCAGCCGCATTCGCCCCAAGACCAGAAAATCCCGGCCGAAGTCAACGAACCTTTGCATGGTCCCTACGATTCCTGTGACGGGTGGGACGGGAAAATTCTGCCCCTTGTCTCATTGTTGAGACTGGTTGAAACAGATTAAATTGGACTGGCTGGAGATATTAAGTATTTGCAATAGAGGTTTTCAAGGACTATTGTGAAGATACTCTGAGGTTTTCCAGAAGGAACTGGGACAAATAAAAGGGGCTAAAGCCCATTTGAACCCTGAGCAACGCCAACATTTTTTCGAGCCTGCCCAGTGCCTTATACACTCCATCATAAAATAGAAGTGGAGCTAGGAAGATTGGAAGACTTAGTCATCAGAAAACCTGTGCAGTTTTCTGAATGGGTTACGTCCATAGTCACTATTTTGAAATCTGTGGGGATTATAAATTAACTGTAAATCGAAGAGCTCAGATAGATAGACATCCCATTCCACGAATTGAGGACCTTTACGCAAAAGCAGGGTGCCTTAAGTACGTGAGGTTAGATCTCAGTCACACCTACCAACAGATGGAATTGGATGAAGATTCCTAGCGGTTAGTTACTATCAACACCCGCAAGGGGTTATACCAGTACACACGTTTACCCTTTGGAGTCTCATCGGCCTGTGCCATTTTCTAGTATTCAATGGAAAGTTTATTGCAGGGCATTCCTAATGTAGTGGTATAACTTTGGAGGGCTAAGTCAAAGCCAGAAAGTAAGTACCACAGCCTATAAGTGTATCCGAGTTAAAATCGTTCCGAGGAATGGTAAATTATTACAACAGAACTTACAAAACCTGTCCACAATTTTAACCTGACTTAACCAGCTTTTGGAGAAGCATCAGCAATGGAAATGAAGAGGAGCAGCAAAAGAAGCATTTGCAAAAGTAAAGCAAGGCTTGCAGTCGTCAACACTGCTTGTACATTTCGATCCAACCAAACCAACCTGTGATGCATCACCATATGGAGTGGGAGCAGTCCTGTCCCACGAGATGGCAGAGAGAATAGAGAGACCAACTGCATTTGCGTCAAGAACATGATCAAAAACGTTACCTCAGATAGACAAATAGAGTTTGGTGGTAATTTATGCAGTGAAGAAGTTTAATCAATATATATATATGTATAGTAGACATTTCATCATTGTATTAGGTCACATTCCACTGTTGGGTTTATTCTGAGAGGCACAGTAAGAAGTCTCACAACACCAGGTTAAAGTCCAACAGGTTTATTTGGAATCACAAGCTTTCGGAGCGCTGATCTTTCATCAGGTTATTACAGGGGTTGCACAATACACACGCTGGACAATGTAGAATGGAAGTATAGAATCATAGAATCTCTACAGTACAGAAGGAGTCTGCACTGACCAAAATCCCACCCAGGCCCTATTCCCGTAACCCCACATATTTACCTTGCTAATCCCCCGACACTAGGGTCAATTTCGTATAGCCAATCAATCTAACCTGCCTGTCTTTGGACTGTGGGAGGAAACCAGGGCACCCGGAGCAAACCCACGCAGACACAAGGGGAATGTGCAAACTCCACATAGACAGTGACCCGAGGCCGCAATTGAATCCAGATCCCTGGAGCTGTAAGGCAGCAGTGCTAACCACTGTGCCACCGTGCCACCCAAAATATTGGCCCAAAATTACATTTGGTGGCTGGCCATCGATAAATAAATCAAAAGAATGGTCAGCCAATGCCCGAATTCTGAAACCCAGCAGTCATTCCGCCATCGGCAAATATGGCCTGGTTGACAGTGGTCGAAACTGCACAGAGACTTCACAGCACCGTTCATGGGCCATATGTTCCTCATCTTAGTTGATGCACATTCAAAATGACTGGATGTCCAATTGATGATGTCTACAGTGGCCACAGCCACCATTGACAAGTTATGGCATATTTTTGCCATCCATGGCATCCCAGAGACCTTCATGTTAGACACAGCTTTTGCAATGGAGGAGTTACGAAAATTTGTAAAGTCAAACGTTATTCGCCACGTTCGGTCAGCCCCTTACCACCCAGTTTCCAATGGTTTAGCAGAACGAGCTGTACAAACATTCAAAATGATGAAAAAGCAAGTTCACGGGCAGTTACGTTTGGTAAGTTTCTTGTTGCTGAATACCATGCTGAATGCAACCCAGAAGTTATGCCAGCTGAATTATTAATGGGACACTGCCTATTTCCAGATTTGGCAGGAAGAATGGAGGGTAGGCAAGCCTCGTAGAAAGAAAACCATGATTCAAGAAAAATAGACAGGTCGATGATTTAGTTATGGCCAAGAACTTTGGTGGAGGGCCGACATGGATGGATGGCAAAATCGTGGAAAGAACAGGACCAGTCTCATATGTTGTCGAAGTACAAGGTTGCCATGTTTAAAAAAATCATGTGGACCATGTGAGGAAGAGAGTTGGGCCTGATACAGGAGACCGACAAGTGTGTCCTGCGGTGGACCTGGGTATGCCAGCTCCTGATCCAGGGACTCCTACGGTTAACGTGGAGCTGAGGCAACCCACGGTTTCCGAAACCAAAGAACCAGAATCTGCTAAGCAGGATGTTGACTCCAGATTGATGAGTTTGCCTTTTGCATCTTCCTGCCCAGATTCTATACTCATTGAAGGGCCCAGTGGTATGTTGAGACATTCCTCCAGAGTTCAGAAGTCTCCAAACCGATCCGACTATGTGAATGAACTTTTTCTCTTGGGTGTCCCTGATGTGTTATTGTGTCATAATGTATCTTTTGTATAATAATGTTTCTTTTGTTTTCATTCTTAGGTGGACTCAGGAGGTAGGGGGGGAAGGAGTGTGCAATGTGGCCCCTTTAAAGAGGCTAGGAACAGTGCAGATCCAAACAGGCTTGAAAGCCCATATACATAGATCATTAAAATGTCATGAATAGGTATAGAAATTATTTGGAAAGACTAATGGATTGTTGGCTTTTATATCTGCATTCAAGGGAGTAGAAGTCATGTTTCAGTCATACAAAGCCCTGCTTAAGTCCACACTTGGAGTTCTGGACCTCCCACACCTTAGAAAATATATATTGGTCCTGGAGGGAGTACAGTATAGATTTGCTAGAATGGTACCTGGACTCCAATGTTTAAATTAAGAAGAGAGATTACATAAACTAGGGTTGTTGATTTGATTAAAGTTTTCAAGATATTAAGGGAAACATATAGACTAGCTAAAAAGAAATCATTTCTGCTGTTTGGGGAATCTCAGATGAATCATAGAATCTCTGCAGTACAGAAGAAGGCCATTTGGCCCATCAAGCCTACACTGACAACAATCCCACTGGGCCCGATCCCTGTAACCCCACGTATTTATCCTGCTAGTCCCCCTGACACTAAGGGACAATTTAGCACAGCCAATCAACCTAATCCACACATCTTTGGCATGTGGGAGGAAACGGGAGCACTCGGAGGAAACCCACTACAGACATGGGGAGAACACAGAAACTCCACACTGACAGTGAGCTGAGGCTGGAATTGAACCCGGGTCCCTGGCACTGTGAGGTAGCAGTGCTAACCACCATGCCACCTCAGTAATGAGGGGAAACCTTATATTAATTAGAGCCAGACCTTTCAGGAATGAAATTTGGAAATACTACTGTGCACAAAGGCTGGCAGAATTTTGGAACTGTCATCCACAAATGGTAATTAATGCTAGATTATTTGCTGATTTCAAAACCGAGATTGATTGAATTTTGTTAACAAAAGTTATTAAGAGATATGGACCACAAGGCAGGTATACAGAGTTAGTTTGCAGATCAGACATGATCTCATTGAATTGTGCAATAGGCTTGAGGGGCTAAATGGCATAATCCTGTTCTTACGTACTTAAGATTGTGTCACCTGGAACGTGTTGCCCTTAAGTCAGCTAATATTAATTTTTTAATAAGTAAAGCCTTTATAATAGACCAAAACACTGCATTATTTTCAGGATTAGGACACACAGGTTTGAGAAGAAGAATGGAAATCTATACAGACAGTAAACTCATCTTAACTATTCACTTGCGAATGCTGAAATCTATTAGTCACACAGAAATAAACATCATCACAGTTGTGTCCATACACATAGGCGGTTATGGCATACACACCCTTGTACTGCAATGCATATTACAGATATTTAAACATCATCAATAATTGTCAGGCTACCTTTGTCCGGTAACCACTAATGGATATCAGCCCACATCCATGTTGATGACATAAGGTAAGGTTCAGTGCAGAACAACAGAGGGCAAGGAGATAGGACAGGCATGATTGTATCCAACACAAAATAAGTATCACCATTTTCCATTCGGTGCAGAATATTCTACAACAAAGTCCAGGGTAATGGTCACTCGTTTATTGCAATATTGGCAGCAATTAACCAAGCCTTAACTGGTATGTCAGCATTAAAATAATGAGAGGATATTAGTACCGATAAATTATTTTTCACAGATTAGAAAACTGAGAATTGTAGTGTGCTGCTGGTGGTTTTCCCCCTTGTTTCCTGCCTCCTTTAATAAACTCCCAAGGGTGCTAGTAAGGGAAAGCATATGAATGTACTGCACTTACTAAGGTTTTGATGTTATCAGAACTGTTTCAAAAAGGGAAATGAATATTTTCCATTCATTAAAGTGAGGGATACACAGAGTAAGGTGGCAAGAGTCTGACGTGAAGTCGTTTAACGTGGAAAGGCGATTGCACTGTAGTGACTACACATCTGGAAACTCTGCCAATCTTACCACCTACCATGGGTGTATCAGAGGGCCTTGCAGGTTGATAATCAACCAGTTTGGCTATGGACAGATCATTTAAAGTTAATAACAGGATGAACACTCCTTCCATAGCCATTAAGCCTTGGGGTGAGACTTGAACCTGGCGCTTCTGGTTCAGAGGTAGGGACGTCACCCACAGCTAGGGGATTTTCACAGTAACTTCATTGCAGTGTTAACGTAAGCCTACTTGTGACACTAATACATAAACCACAAGACGTGCCCTGTTGTTTGGTAATAAACTAATAGAGGAGAAACTGCCCAATCAATGGAGGGGGGTGGGGGAAAGGACGGTTGGATACACTATTGCAAAGTTAATTCTGATGCTAAGCTATAACTCAGCTTTTTAATTCACATTGAATTGTAAAAATGAGTACAAGCAAAAGGAAATAATTCATAATTCCAGCAGGTGTCATTGCTGAGCAAAATGGTTCCTCACGTTCTGAGACTGTGACTTTAAGGAATGATACACTAACACCATGCAGTTCGCTGATCAATTACATGAGTTATTCTGCTGCTCAACATAATAATTTACATGTTTTAGATACTGTCTGGGAAGCAACTTCAGGAAAACCTGGCCTTTGGCCTTTTGAATGCCCGGGTCTGTTTAAAATGACAGAGAAAAATTAGAAGCATGCAAAACTGTTACTTGGCAACTTCTCAATTGATGACTAAATAAGCTACATCCGTTGCCTACAGCCGGTTTGCCACCCACAAATGCTCACTAGTACTACTCTTTCAGGCAGCCATATAGCACTTACATGAAAGCTAGTGTCTGAAGAGTGTAAAAAGCACAGCCAATCCAATAGGTCCCTCTAACCCACTCCCCTCCTTTCAGATGCTCCTTAAAACCTAACCTTTTAGTCCAAGCTTTTGGTCATCTGCGCTAATATCTCAAGTGATTTGGTATCAGGTTTTGTTCCATATTCTTCCTGTGAACTACCTTGGGATGTTTCACCATGTTAAAGGCTCTGTACAAAGACAAGTTGTTGTTGTCGGGTATCAGACAAGTTGGATAGGGCGAATGGTTACCAGACTAGGGAGGGAATGAATGGAAGTAAAACCTCAGGAGCTACGAAATAAGAAGTTTACTTAACGGACAGTGTAAAGTATAGCTGTATAAAAAGTAAAGGAAGAATGTTCTGTTCTGTAGTTGAAAGGATACATTTCCTACAATAATAATGTTTAGTCAATAGTGATTTTAGTCCGTTACAGTAAACGTATTAAAACGTGAAATCTTGTGTGTCATCCTTTTGATGAGAAGTTCAACTTTCTGTTTGAAGTTTATTGGTCTCTCTAGAGATCTTAACAAGTTAAGCTGATACAAGTTAAAATATAATACATCCTTCTGCTACCGACTTAAACCAATTTAGAGTGAGAAAAAAACTTTAAAACTCACCAATCACCTACCTGCTCACCTCATTAATGCCTCTGGGCTTCAGCCCTCGGGTCTCACTGTCTCTGGCTCCCTCTTTTAGACCACTCCTTTTATGAAGGCCAGAACAGCGCCCCTGCTTTCACTGCACTGAGTTCTCTCACTCACCAAATACCTGGGTGTAAGAATTTGGTCTGGCTGCACTCAGTCTCCAGCTGCCATGTTCAAGTGACTTACTTTCAGCACAGGGATCTTTCCTTGCTTTCAGTTCACACTGGCAGGCTGCCACTGTCCAATATCACCTCAATGTGATTCCTTGCCTTGGGATCAGAAAATAAATCCATATATAGTTTTTAAAAATTTGTTCATGGGATGTGGGGGTCGCTGGCTGGGCCAGCATTTATTGCTCATCCCTGAGGGCATTTAAGAGTCAACCACATTGCTGTGGATCTGGAATCACATGTAGGGCAGACCAGATAAGGGTGGCAAACTTCCTTCCCTAAAGGACATTAGTGAACCAGATGGATTTTTACAATTGACAATGGTTTCATGATTGTAATTTCAGATTTTCAGTGAGTTCAAATTTCACCATCTGACATGGTGGGATTCAAACCCAGGTCCCCAGAGCATTACCTGGGTCTCTGGATTACTTGTCCAGTGGCAATACCACTTTGCCACTGCCTCCTCGGAACCTCTAATCCAGCATTGATTTAGCCGTACGGTACTTTATCAGATTACACATTAAAGGCAAAAAGCATTGTGCTGCGCATATTCATTACAAAATAGATTGCACCTGTGGACTAATATTAGAAATTATCTAATACTATTTTACATTCAGGCAGGACTCAATGGGCTGCTGGTGGCTGGGGCCTAGGAGGGGGTGTAGGAGGCCCAATGGGTCCCCTTTGCCAGCTGCCAGCAAACCATATCCAGGCACCTATCAGGCTTGGCACTGAGTAGCCTGGCACCGGGAAAATCCTGGCTGAGCCCCAGTCTGTCCACAAATGGGCATTTTATTGTGCAGGTTGGCTACCCGCTGCTCCTGGGTTGGTAGTCTCTACAGATGATGGCCCACGTCTGGGAATTCAGAGGGAAGCAGGAATGCATCATTCTGAGTTACCCACACCTGTTATGTATGTGCGATGTAGCCCCTTTAGGAGAATGGGTCAGGTGACTCAGAGGGTGAAGTGACCTGTCCGGGAAACCGCCCCTGCAGCCACTTGAGGGCTGGAGTGCAAGGAGTACAGCTCTTCAATAAACCCTGTTGTTCCTGTGGCTTGCCTTTGGTGTGACTTATTGGAGATACCTCCCCGGTAGTCTTAGACTTTACAACACCCTTGTCCCAAGCCAGGGAAAATTAGAGGGGTTGGGAATGGTCCTCCCCCATCAATTTTAAATAGTTCCAAAATCATTCAGCTCCGTGGAAATCTGTGCCACACCCTCAGCTTATTGCTTCTCACACTCTTGCCTCATAAACACCCTTCAGAAATGGGATTCCTCCACCTTCTCCACACAAGCCTTTACAAACTCTCACATTTCTCTGCTTTTTTGTCCTTGCAGAAAAAGAGAACACATAACTTGTCCAGGGACCTGGTGAGGTTGTGGACCTCCAGTGACAGGTACATTATTGGCCAGTGACAATGTGCGCCCACCTGCTCCATTGGGAAGGAGGTCTTGTTCCAAGAAACTGTAGATGTCAGCAGCAACCTGCCATGAGAGCACAGTGGCGCAGTAGTTAGCACTGCTGCTTCACAGCGCCAGGGACCCGGGTTTGATTCCCGGCTTAGGTCACTGTCTGTGTGTGGAGTTTGCCCGTTCTCCCCGTGTCTGCGTGGTTTTCCTCTGAGTGCTTTGGTTTCCTCCTACAGTCCAAAGATGTGCGGGTTAGGTGGATTGGCCGTGCTAAATTGCCCCTTTGTATCAGGGGGACTAGCTAGGGTAAATGCGTGAGGTTATGGGGATAGGGCCTGGGTGGGATTGTGGTCAGTGCAGACTCGGTGGGCCGAATGGCACTGTAGGATTCAATGATTCTATGACAGCCTAACCTCCTGAGGCACTGATGCTCAGGCATGTCGAGAGAGCAGATCCTCTGCTTGTAGACCCTGTGTTCCGGGTTTTGCATCCTTCCAGCTGGATCTTGGTGTCCATCTTTACTGCCCAGTGGGGGGGGCATGCAGCAGAGGATAAAATAATTGGTGCTACTGTTGATGTTGCCCATGTTGCCGCTGGAGCTGTTGCCAGTGGCGTGGCCTCTGCTTGTGATCCCCACAAGATGGAAATGCATCAGCTTCTCCCTCCTGTGCCATCTGGTAGGCTGGCAGTGAAGGAGAGCAGAGGAAGGCGAGTGAATTATTGGATGGGTGAAATGTCTTTGTCAGTCACCTGTCAAGCAGTGACAGCCTCTCTGAAATAAGGAATTAAGGGCTCTATTTGCATTCCACCCTCCCCTTCCCCTGGAATGGCAGGGGTGGCACTTCATCACCTGGGGCACAGTTAAATCTGGTTGGCTTCCTGGGAGCTTGGCGAGGAGGGAGCCTCTGCTAATCGTGCACCCTGTGGCTGATTGATGCCCCCCCCTCCACCCCCCCCGCCCGTGGGCATGGCAAATGCCACATCCGCTGGTAGACAGACCCCCTCATGATCAACACCAACTCCCCATCAATAAATCCTGCCTGATTGGCCCCAGTGGTCCCTGAGCCCACTTTTCCTGAACTCTTATTCTGCTCTGGTGTCGATACACAATAAGAGTTTTAACAACACCAGGTTAAAGTCCAACAGGTTTATTTGGTAGCAAATACCATTAGCTTTCGGAGCGCTGCTCCTTCGTCAGATGGAGTGGAAATCTGCTCTCAAACAGGGCACAGAGACACAAAATCAAGTTACAGAATACTGATTAGAATGTGAATTCCTACAGCCAACCAGATCTTAAAGATACAGACAATGTGAGTGGAGGGAGCATTAAGCACAGGTTAAAGAGATGTGTATTGTCTCCAGACAGGACAGCCAGCAAGTCCAGGAGGCAAGCTGTGGGGGTTACTGAAAATGTGACATAAATCCAACATCCCAGTTTAGGCCGTCCTCATGTGTGCGGAACTTGGCTATCAGTTTCTGCTCAGCGACTCTGCGCTGTCGTGTGTCGTGAAGGCTACCTTGGAGAACGCTTACCCGAAGATCAGAGGCTGAATGCCTGTGACCACTGAAGTGCTCCCCCACAGGAAGAGAACAGTCTTGCCTGGTGATTGTCGAGCAGTGTTCATTCATCCGTTGTCGTAGCGTCTGCATGGTTTCCCCAATGTACCATGCCTCGGGACATCCTTTCCTGCAGCGTATTAGGTAGACAACATTGGCCGAGTTGCAAGAGTAGGTACCGTGTACCTGGTAGATGGTGTTCTCACGTGAGATGATGGCATCCATGTCGATGATCCGGCACGTCTTGCAGAGGTTGCTGTGGCAGGGTTGTGTGGTGTCGTGGTCACTGTTCTCCTGAAGGCTGGGTAGTTTGCTGCGTTTAATGGTCTGTTTGAGGTTGCGCGGTTGTTTGAAGGCAAGAAGTGGGGGTGTGGGGATGGCCTTTGCGAGATGTTCGTCTTCATCAATGACATGTTGAAGGCTCCGGAGGAGATGCTGTAGCTTCTCCGCTCCGGGGAAGTACTGGACGACGAAGGGTACTCTGTCCACCGTGTCCCGTGTTTATCTTCTGAGGAGGTCGGTGCGGTTTTTCGCTGTGGCGCGTCGGAACTGTTGATCGATGAGTCGAGCGCCATATCCTGTCCTTATGAGGGCATCTTTCAGCGTCTGGAGGTGTCTGTTGCGATCCTCCTCATCCGAGCAGATCCTGTGTATACATAGGGGATGGCTTCTTTAATGTGTTTAGGGTGGAAGCTGGAGAAGTGGAGCATCGTGAGGTTATCCGTGGGCTTGCGGTACAGTGGGCTTGCGGTACGGATGAATGAACACCGCTCGACAATCACCAGGCAAGGCTGTTCTCTTCCTGTGGGGGAGCACTTCAGCGGTCACGGGCATTCAGCCTCTGATCTTCGGGTAAGCGTTCTCCAAGGTGGCCTTCACGACACACGACAGCGCAGAGTTGCTGAGCAGAAACTGATAGCAAAGTTCCGCACACATGAGGACGGCCTAAATCGGGATGTTGGGTTTATGTCACATTATCAGTAACCCCCACAGCTTGCCTCCTGGACTTGCTGGCTGTCCTCACTGGAGACAATACACATCTCTTTAACCTGTGCTTAATGCTCCCTCCACTCACATTGTATCTTTAATATCTGGTTGGCTGTCGGGATTCGCATTCTAATCAGTATTCTGTAACTTGATTTTGTGTCTCTGTGCCCTGTTTGAGAGCAGATTTCCACTCCATCTGACGAAGGAGCAGTGTTCCGAAAGCTAATGGTAATTGCTACCTAATAAACCTGTTGGACTTTAATCTGGTGTTGTTCAAACTCTTACTCTGTTCACCCCAGTCCAACGCCAGCATCTCCACATCCTGGTGTTGATACTCCAGAGACTGCTGCAGGTTCAGCAGTGACTGTTACACTCTTCTATTTGACACAGATGTACCAATCACATCATCCCAAATATGGATGACGCAATAAGTGTTTTTTTTATTTGAGGAAAAGACCACACACGAATAAAATTACCTGAGAGAATAAGCAACATACATGTGATCCATAATTCTGAATATATATCATAGAACTAATGATATATCACCTCCTGTTGAGGTGGTAGTAATTGACAGCGGTTTAAGATATGCCACCTTAAAGATACATTTTTTTATTCATTTGTGGGACATGGGCATCACTGACTGGCCAGCATTTATTGCCCATCCCTAGTTGCCCTTAAGAAGGTGATGGTGAGCTGCCTTCTTGAATCGCTGCAGTACATGTGCTGTGGGTTGACCCACAATGCCGTTAGGGAGGGAATTCCAGGAGTTTGACCCAGTGACTGCGAAGTGATAGCGATATATTTCCAAGTCAGGATGGTGAGTGGCTTGGAGGGGAACTTGCAGGTGGTGGTGTTCCTATGTATCTTCTGCCCCTGTCCTTCTGGATGGAAGTGGCGGTGGGTTTGGAAGGTGCTGTCGAAGGATCTTTGGTGAATTTCTGCAGTGCATCTTGTAGATGGTACACACTGCTGTCACTGTTCATTGGGAGTGGAGGGAGTGGATGCTTATAGATGTGGTGCCAATCAAGCAGGCTGCTTTGTTCTGGATGGTGTCAAGCTTCTTGAGTGTTGTACCTCATGTCACAACATCCTGCTTTTTTCTAAATTTAAAGTTTACCTTTAAAGAATCAAACTATTTATATGAGAGCAAAAGAAAATAGAATGGGGTGAAAATGTTCTGTCTGGCCTGCCACAGGAATCATAGCGGGCGGGTGGGGGGGGATGGTCCTTGGGCGGATTTGCCGGTCTTTGGGCGAGCGTGGCCCAAAAAGCCCGCCCATTTTGTCTGAAGAAAACACGATACAAAGCAATAAAGTGAACTGGACTAGCCATACAAATGCTGTGGCTACAAGAGCAGGTGAGAGGCTGGGAATCCTACCACTAGCATATCACCCCCTGACTCCCCAAAACTTGTCCACCATTTATAAGGCACAAGTCAGGAGTATAATGAGAAATTCTCCACTTGCCTGGATGAATGCAGCCCCAACAATACTCTTATGAATTTATCAATGGTTTCTTTTGGTTAGAATTTACTGGCCCCAATCTTTCGATTTATTCCCCCGCAAGGGAAAATGCCTATATCCTCCTTGCAGCCAAGAAGTCAAACAGGCTATGCGAAAAAAAATCACAAACCCACATCTCATTCTCTGCTCAAACTGGAGAACCAGTGATTGTAAGCTCATCTTGCCATCAATTTAATTCATTTTTTCACTTGCGAAAGTATTGCTTCCCTGAAAGGGTTAAAACGTCAGCCTTCGCGCTCCAGTGTGTAAGGAAAGAGATACTGTTGTATTTGCATGCAGTTCAATCACTTTAAATTGGCTAATTTAGGTGAAATGTTGAGCTCAGGGGGGTGAGCTGAACGCCTCCAGAAATCCCAGATTTGCAGCTTGACTTCCCATCATGGCCTGAAGCATTTGTAAACCAGATTCAATTCCCCAGAACGAGCACTGCTATCTCATTGGCTGCGACCATAAATACAGCTGAATGGACCACCCAAGCTGTGGGCAGTGACAGCTGCCTTTCCCCTGGGTTCCCTGTGGCTAATACACAATTTGCTCAGTGTGTGTCTCTGTTATTATCCCAGTTTATGTGATGCTCATACACATAAACTCTGTACTATGTTGAGTAGAAATCAAAGCCCGATAGCAGAAGGGAAAGGCATAGGCAGGCCTTGGTGTTGATGTCAGAGCCATCAATGGCCATTTCTTTTTGTGTGTGCAAACATCTGTTTCTTCTATATATATATTGGAGAGTCACGAACAGAAAGATTGATTACTGTAATTAGTTCAGCAAGGATTTGAAGTAGAGGGTAATGTGCTTCATAAAATATGTATACAGAGGAACATTAGTAGGAAGCACATTGGGAAAGGAAAGTTCTGATTTTCTGTAAATATTGAGAGCTTGGGAAAAAAGGCTTTTTTTTAATTTCTAAATTCTGCATCCTCGGCACTTTTCTCCACATGAGAGCGGGAGCATGAGATTTGCTTCCTGCTTTCTGTCAATTTAATCTGGATAACGTAGTTAACAGTCACAATGTTTCGTCACTGTGGGAAAATATATCACCTTAACGCGGTGACACTCCAAATGATCTGACTGAGACCTGGTAATATACGATAGAGGGTAATGACGTGGAGTCCAAGATTTGAATCAGCCCAGAGGATGAACTTGTTCAGTTATTTGCATTTAAATTTACCATAAGGGAGTCAATGAGGCCACATGGAAGTCCTCTCTGGCGAGTGAGTGTCATTGACAGAAACTAACCTAAGTATGAAAAGAGAAATGGGAAAGTGACAGCTAGTGGTTGATGCACTATCAATCATGATACGACGACTCCAGTGAGTGAGTGAAATAACAGGCTTTTATTCGCAAAGAACAGGAGCACACCCTTGTAGCTAACCTGGCCCAGACTGAGGCGAGGAGGAGGAACCATCACCTTTATACCTCCCTCTGGTAGAAAGGGAGGAGTCTCAGGTGGAAAGGGAGGAGTCTCGGGCCAGGTGCAGCATGGGTGTGTCCATGTAATTACAGTGGGTCACCACAGTGGTATTATTGCTGGACTATTAATCCAGAAACTCAGCTAATGTTCTGGTGATCCAGGTTCGAATCCCACCATAGCAAATGGTGAAATATGAATTCAGTAAAAAAAACCTGGAATTAAGAATCTACAGTTGACCATGAATTCATTATCGATTGTTGGGAAAACCTATCTGGTTCGCTAAAGGAAGGAAATCTGCTGTCCTTACCCGGTCTGGCCTACATGTGACTCCACAGTCACAGCAATGTGGTTGACTCTCAACTGCCCTCTGAACAAGGGCAACTAAGGATGGGTAATAAATGTTGGCCAGCCAGCGACACCCATGCCCCATGAATGAATAAAAAAAGAAAAAAGTCCAGAAAATAAGAATAAAGAGTAAAGAAATGGAGGTAACCAATTGTGCAAAGTTAAAAAAAAATTAAAGTTTCTACTGTGGCATGAAATATTTCTTTCTCAGCATTTGTTAAAGCTGCTGGGAATTGCAGTCTGAGGGTATTATCGCCAGACTATTAATCCAGAAACTCAGCTAATATTCTGGTGACCCTGGTTCGAATCCTGCCACGGCAGATAGTGGAATTTGAATTCAATTTTTAAAAAAATCTGGAATTAAGAATCTACTGATGACCATGAAACCATTGTTGATTGTCGTAAAAACCCATCTCATTCACTAATGTCCTTTAGGGGAGGAAATCTGCTGTCCTTACCTGGTCTGGCCTATGTGTGACTTCAGAACTACAGCAATGTGGTTGACTCTCAACTGCCTCCAAGGGCAACTAGGGATGGGCAATAAATGCTGACCAGCCAGCGATGCCCATGTCCCATGAATGAATTAAAAAAATTAAGAAATATATTTGCATATTATGGGTATTTCTATTTCGCAGCTAGGTAGATTACAAAATGAACAAAGCTGCAATTCCCATTTAATGTTTTAAAAGTGTACAGAATCTTTCGTGCAAACTTCGACCATTCAGAGTAAACGGTACAAAGTTAATTGACTAACAAACAAAATATCTTCTCAGGAACCAGGACATTTTGTATGTTTTGAACATGATGACACCCAGTGGTGAAATGGCATTTGCATCTTTAAAAAGAACTGCACTGGTGTCAACTATAAGAGCAGCCTCTACAGTTCTTCTGGTTCACAACATCGTGCGTCGAACTTTATGGACTGACTTTTTAATCCCCAATAAGGCAGGCAAAGAGACGGGTGGCCGAGGAATTTCCCACTGCTGCATGGCATGCCAGTGTCCCAGCTCCAGGCACGTTTAGGTGCCCTCCTCACCTGCTTGGTTTCAGCTGCCTTCACAGGCTATCCTCCACAGAAGTGATTTAGCCGCTAAGTCGTTTAAAAATTATTTATGTATGATTGTAGTGTTCGGCTGTGCATTATCCAAGAAACTGGCTGGATGAATGCTCAACAGGGAGGCCAGTAGCTTGTAGGCTAGCACATGTTCCAGTCAACCTGCACTGCTTAGATAACCTGCCCCTCTCGAAGGGGAACTGCATGGATTGTTAAGGCAATTGCTGCTGTTTCTATGGGCATTGGCGATAAGGACAAGTTCTTCCCCTTACAAATGCAGAGGTGTTGCAGTACAAAGCTCGGCATTCTAGGGCCAATGCTGTTCCAGGCCATCCTACCAAACCATCTGCAGCCTTCCACCAGCCAATCTGCAGCCACAATGGTTGGCACCTTGTGGGAGCATAAAGCCAGACAAAGGTATATGGCATTAAGGGATTGCAGAAGAGTAAATAGTTCACTTTTGTTTGCATTATTGGATGTGTTGTTGGATGAAGTTGGTATGAAACAGATTTTTGTGGCAGGCTTTCATTGCTGGATTTTGGCCAATATTGCTCCAATTGGACTGCGCTGTGAAGCCAAGCAGTGAGCAGGTCAGTACGTTATTATATGCAATGGGTAGCTGTGAAGATGATATCCTTGTCAGGCAAGGGATTGACGAAGAAAAAGTGATGTACAACGAAGGAATAAAAGCACTTGATGCTTCATTGATCTGCAAAAGAATATCATTGTTGAGTGGGCTAAATTTAACAAGCGTGCAAAAAGACACGGGGAAAGTACAGAAACATTTATCAATGATCTGTTTAGATTTGCAGAGAACTGTGAATATGACAATTTAAAATATGAACTAATCGGGGACAGAATTGTTATCAGAGTATTTGCTGAAGCGTTATCTGACCATTTGCAATCAGTAGATGATTTAATCTTAGCAAAGGCAATTCAACTGTGCAGACAAGCTGAGGTCAGGAAGAAAAATCGATCAGTGATTCCAGGTGGCAGGGTGAACCTCATCCCAAAAATGACTGACTCAGTGGAAAATGTTAAACTTAAAATCAGGGAGACAAAAGCAGGGGAGGCAGGAAGAGTGTCCCATCCACCAACCCAGCTAAATGTAATCAGAGTGGTGGGAAAAAACACAGGGACAAAAGTTTCCCGCCAAAGAGGCTGGATGTCATTTCTGCAGAGAGAAGGGTCACTTACAAGCTGTGTGCCACAAGAATAATCTGAAAGGAAAGCCTTCAAAAGTGGCAATGATATTGAGATGCCTTTCCTTGGAGAGGCTCAGGAACCATGTGGAAGCTTCTGGAGTGCTGAAATGCTAGTAGAGGGAATTAAGACAAACTTTAAGTTAGACACCCGAGCAGCAGTTTCTGTTCTTTCTAATGCTGAACCATGGTTGGAGAAATGTTCTTTTTAGCCATCAGTCAAAAAGCTCCAGGAACCGGGAGGTGTAGAACTCAAGGTCGTAGAACAATTGAATGCCATCCTTCAACATTGAAAGAGAAAAATCATAGAAGCCTTACATGTGATGCAGAACCAGAATTGTTCACTCTGAAGCAGGAAAGCCTATACTGGCTTCCATCTCATTTGCAAAGTCGAGGAACTGCAAACCTGTGAAGATCAGCCTAATAACCTTGGAGCTGAGTTTCCACAGCTATTTACAGCACTAGGAAGACCACATTGTACATTACTAAGCTCTGAAATGAAGCTAGTGTACCGGTTCACATGCAGAAATTCACTCCCACCAAATATAAGAAGGAAATTAATTCCTTTTTGAAGCAAGGGTTTATTTCACATGTGACAGAACCAATTGGAACTTGGGGATGATTCCAGTATTAAAACCCAACAAATCTATCAGAATTTACATAGATCTTACCCAGCTGAACAAAACAGTTGAACAATAAAGTTCATCCTATGTCGTCTGAGGATGAGAGCATGGCAAAATTGGGAACCAGTTCAATATTCATGACATTAAATATAAGTAGTGTTTTTTGGCAACTAACCCTCCTGGAAGAATGCTCAGAACCTTCATTTCATAGAATCATAGAATCCCTACAGTACCGAAGAAGGCCATTTGGCCCATCAAGTCTGTACTGACCACAATCCCACCCAGGCCCTATTCCCGTAATCCCACACTTTACCCTGCTAATCCTCCTGACACTAGGGTCAATTTAACATGGCCAATCAACCTAATCCACACACCTTTGGACTCTGGGAGGAAACCAGAGCACCTGAGAGGAAACCCACGCAGACACAGAGAAAAAGTGCAAACTCCACACAGACAATGACCGAGGTCGGAATTGAGCCTGTGTCCCTGTCACTGTCAGGCAGCAGTGCTAACCACTGTGCCACCGTGCCGCCCTAATTTGGGAGATTTTGTTTCAACAGATTATCCTTCTGCATTGCATCAGAAATCTTTCAGAGGACAAGATCCCAGGACTAGATGGAGTCATATGTCACATATATGATGTCCTAATCCATGGATCCACTCAGATAGAATATGATACTAGAATGTGACCTGTGCTACAACACCTTCAGGAAGCAGGACTTACACTCAACAACAAATGCTAATTCTTTCAGCCGACTGTTAAATTTCTTGGGCATATTATGGATGGATCCAGTGTCAAAGTTGATCCACAGGCTACAAGAGCAATCAAGGAGTTTCCAGTTCCTCACCGCATGACTGAGTTCCAGAGATTCATGGGTTTGGTAAACCAAATCAGAAAGTTCCTACCAAACCTAGCAGTTATCAATGATCCATTACACCAGCTGTTACAACAGGACAATACATGGTGTTGGGAGGAAGCACAACAGAGGAAATCAAAGAGATGCTGATATCACATGATATTTTAGCTCACTTTGGCCCAGAATACCCAGTTATTGCTGCAGATGTATCTTTGACAGGACTGGGAGCTGTACTCCTCCGGATACGGGGAGGCGATGGCCTAGTGGTATTATCGCTAGACTATTAATCCAGAAACTCAGCTAATGTTCTGGAGACCCGGGTTTGAATCCTGTCATGGCAGATGGTGGAATTTGAATTCAATTAAAAATATATATCTGGGATTAAGAATCTACTGATGACCATGAAACCATTGTCGATTGTTGGAAAAGCCCATCTGATTCACTAATGCCCTTTAGGGAAGGAAATCTGCCATCCTTACCCGGACTGGCCTACATGTAACTCCAGGGCCACAGCAATGTGGTTGACTCTCAACTGCCCTCAGGCAACTAGAGATGGGCAATAACTGCTGGCCAGCCAGAGATGCCCATATCCCACGAATGAATATAAAAAAAACTACAGATGGATGGAAAGTGTAAACCAGTTTACTACACATCCTGTTCACTGACAGAGACTAAACAGAGATATGCACTGATCGAGAAAGAAGCTAATACTTGGGCTTGTGAAAAGTCTGTAGATTATGTTCTTGGTCTCCACTTCAAGGTAGAGACAGATCAAAAACACTGAGTGACACTCTTCAATTCTAAGGCATTAGCAAAAACATCTCCACGATTCAGACTACGGATGATGAGATTTGCTGCAAAGACAGCATGTTTTGGGAAAACAGCAGAAAACAGCAGATGCTTTGTCCCATTTTGAAATGGCAAGACCTGAACGAGGTGATTGAAGAGGTAGAAACCTTTGCATTGACAACAACCACAACCCTATCTGCAACAACTGAGTGACTGAATAAAATCAGGGATGCACAGAAATCTGATGAAGAATTTACTCAGCTCAGACAGTGTGACATTATGGATGGACAGCATACATTCAGATAAAAATAAAAGCAAATTATTGTGGATGCTGGAAATCTGAAATAAAAACACGAACTGTTGGAAAAGCGCAGCAGGTATGGCAGCATCTGTTGGAGAGAAAAACAGAATTAATGTTTTGAGTCCATATGATCTCAGCCAAGGAATATGGTTCCCAAAGAGTTCACAATGTCATGTGGATTTCTCCACACTACCAACTTACCATGATACTCTCAAGGCAATGGTGTAACTGAGAAACACAAGAACACAAGAAATAGAAGCATGGGTAGGCCACCAGGCCCTTCAAACCTGCCCCATCATTCAATACGATCATGGCTGATCGTCTCACAAATTTAACTGAGTTTTTTGAAGTGGGAACCAAGAAGGTAGATGAGGGCAGGGCAGTTGATGTTGTCTTCATGGACTTTAGCAAGGCCTTTGACAAGGTACTGCATGGTAGGTTGTTGCATAAAGTTAAATCTCATGGGATCCAGGGTGAGGTATCTAAATGGATACAAAATTGGTTCCTTGACAGAAGCCAGAGGGTGGTTGTTGAGAGTTGTTTTTCAAACTGGAGGCCTGTGACCAGCGGTGTGCCTCAGGGATCAGTGCTGGGCCGACTGTTATTTGTCATTTATATTAATGATTTGGATGAGAATATAGGGGGCATCGTTAGTAAGTTGGAAGATGACACCACGATTGGTGGCATGGTGGACAGTGAAGAAAGCTATCTCCAATTGCAACGGGATCTTGATCAATTGGGCCAGTGGGCAGACGAATGGCAGACAGAGTTTAATATAGACAAATGCGAGGTGATGCATTTTGGTAGATTGAACCAGGGCAGGACTTACTCAATTAATGGTACGGCATTGGAGAGAGTTACAGAGCAAAGAGATCTAGGGGTACATGTTCATAGCTCCTTGAAAGTGGAGTCACAGGTGGACAGAGTGGTGAAGAAGGCATTCGGCATGCTTGGTTTCATCGGTCAGAACATTGAATACAGGAGTTGGGACGTCTTGTTGAAGTTGTACAAGACATTGTTAAGGCCACACTTGGCATACTGTGTACAATCATAGAAAGGATATTATTAACCTAGAAAGAGTGCAGAAAAGATTTACTAGGATGCTACCGGGACTTGACGGATTGAGTTAAAAGGAGAGGCTGAATAGACTGGGACTTTTTTCTCTGGAGCGTAGGAGGCTGAGGGGTGATCTTATAGAGGTCTATAAAATAATGAGGGGCATAGACAAGGTAGATAGTCAATATCTTTTCCCAAAGGTAGGGGAGTCTAAATCTAGAGAGCATAGGTTTAAGGTGAGAGGGGAGAGATACAAAAGTGTCCAGAGGGGCAGTTTTTTCACACAGAGGATGGTGAGCGTCTGGAACAAGCTGCCAGAGGTAGTAGTAGAGGCAGGTACAATTTTATCCTTTAAAAAGAACTTAGATAGTTACATGGGTACGATGGGTATAAAGGGATATGGGCCAAATGCGGACAATTGGGATTAGTTTAGGGGTTTTAAAAAAAAGGGCGGCATGGACAAGTTGGGCCGAAGGGCCTGTTTCCATGCTGTAAACCTCTATGACTCTATGACTCTATCTATGCCGGCTTCAATTACTTTTCTGTGCCATTTCCCCATGGCCTTTTATTCCTTGACCGATCAAATATTTATCCACCTCCACTTTAAATATATCTAATCATCCAGCCTCCACAACCTTTTGGGGCAGAGAATTCCAGAGATTCACCACCTTCTGCGAGAAGTAATTCCTACACACCTCAGTTTTAAATGATGGGTCCTTTATCTTGTAGCTATGTCCCCTTGTTTGAGACTCTCCCACTAGCGAAAATATCTCACCATCTACCCTGTCAAACTCCCTCAGGATCTTATATGTTGGAATAAGATCACCCCTCACTCTTCCAAACTCCAAGGAATACAGACCCAGACTGTTTAGTCTCTCTTGATAGGACAACCCTCTCATCCCAGGAATTGGCCGGGTTAATCTCCTTTGGACTGCCTCCAACGTTTCTATTTCCTTTTTGAGGAAAGGCGATCTAAACTGTACGCAGTATTGCTAATGAGGCCTCAACAAAACCAACAAAACCTCCCTATTGTAAAACTCCAGTAAAGGCCAAAATGCCGTTTGCCTTCTTAACTACTTGTTGGACCTGGCTGCTAGGTTTTTGTGATTCATGCACTAGAATACCTAGATCCCGCTGTACTTCACACACCTGCAGTCTCTCTCCATTTAGATAATAGTTGACCTGCTGATTCCTCCTGCCAAAGTATGTGATCTCACACATCCCCAAATTAACTCAATTGTCCAGGTTTTTGCCCAGTCACCTAATCTACCTATATACTGTTGCAGAATCACAATATCCTCATCACAACCTGCCCTTCCACCTATCTTTATATCATCGGAAAATTTGGAAATCTCTTTCCTCCAGGTCATTAATGTAAATAGTGAACAATTGTGGGCAAATAATTGATCCCCGAGGTACTCCACTAGTTCCATCTTTCCACTCTGAAAAGGACCTATTTATTCCAATCCTCGGTTTTCTATTTGACAGCCAGTTTTCAATCTATGCGAACACACTTCCCCCAATTCCATAGGCTTTTACTTTATGCATCAGCCTTTTATGTGGCACCTTGTCAAATGCCTTTTGGAAATTTAAATACACCACAACTCCATTTGCCTGTCATGTTGCAGACCTGAACGCTTGTATCTACATCCCTCATCATGGCAGCAATTTTTCTGTAAACAGGCTACATAGTTACTCTGACCTCCCTGTCAGTAACACTTGCTTCCAAATTCAGTAAGTCACCAGGACAACCCCAAAACACATCACAATAATTCCACAAACTTTGCCAGAACAGTAATTCAAATTGGGAGAGCCGTCTCACAGACTAAAACAACCGTCTGGCATCATCATACTCACAGAATCATACATTACGGACATTCGGGAGGATTTTCAGCGAGCGTTCACAACAGGCAAAAATGGCAGCACCAGCGAAATATCCTGCAAGGAATGGGAATCTCGCTGGTGAGATCTCATTCTAGGAGTTTCCCTGTCCCCTGCCGCTGACACAATAAATTTAAATGTACTTAAAGGGCTTTCCCACCAAATGTTCCTCCCAGGTAGGGAATTCCCCCCTTGCTGACATGACGTCACATTGGCGTGGTTTTCAACAATTTTGACAAAACCTGAAACTATTGAGGGGAACCCACCATGGGCATAAAGCTCACTATAGTCCCTGGGGGGAGAGCGACATGCCTGGGCAGTTCCCCTGGCAATGCCAACCTGACAGTGCCAACCTGGAGCTTGTTGTGGAAACGTGCCCCGATACTTGTTGGCAGGGGAATGCCCCAATATTGGGGGCATGTCTTCTGTGTCCATGGGGGTGGTGGAGGTTAGTTTCATACTAATGCAGATTGGGGCACCCTTTAAAGATGGCACCCCGATCTCTGTGCAGCCAGCCTTGCCGACTCTATCAGACCCCACTCCACCAGAGTGACGTGCAAACCAATCCCCTAGATTATTGGTGCAAAGCGTGCCAGGGAATCTGGGGAAAGAACTCGGTTGTGGGGTTAGGGAGCTACACGCCAATTTTGTCACTGTAATTGACACTGATAAATTATGGGAAAATTCCACCCAGCGTCCCAGACATCAGTGATGGTCATATCTGGGACACTGGTTGGAATCTTCCCATAACTTATCAATGTCAGTTCCAGTGAGAAAATTGGCATATAGCTCCCTCGCTATGCAATCGCAAAACCAATAGAGAAGATTGAAGCTTTGCCCTACCCATCCATGAATGGTGTGGACAATTAAATAACTCACTAGAGGAGGAGGTTCTGCAAACATCCCCATCCTTAATGAAGGGGAAGCTCAACCCACCAATGCAAAAGAGAAGGATGAAGCATTTACAACCAGAAATGGCAATGGACGATCCATCTCGGCCTCCCACTGAGATCCCCAGCATCATAGATGTCAGTCTTCAGCCAATTCGATTCACTCCACATGATATCAAAAAACGACTGAAGGCACTGGATACTTATTATGTTATGGCTTTTGTGGCATCGTCAAGAGATTTCAGACTTTGTTAGGATCAAGGAGGTATTTATTTCTAAAGAGAAACTTAGATACTGGAGAATTTTGCAGCACAAAGCTAGAGCAACAACTCCAGCTCTTACATGCTTTCTCCATGGCTGCTAGAAGATACTGCCAGAGAGAAGACTCCACCCTCTGGTGTGCTCGCTCACTCTCAGTTTCGATTAGTCTCTCAAGTCAGATGACTCACTTCTGTTGTACAGTCTTAAAGATACAGACACCACATATACGACAATACTACAAAGGCAATGGGCTCTGACAATATTCTGACAGTAGTACCGAAGACTTGTGCTCCAGAATTAGCCACACCCTTAGCCAAGCTGTTCCAGTACAGCTACAACACTGGCAGCTACCTGGAAATATGGAAAATTGCCCAGGTATGTCTGTACACAAAGAGCACAACTAGCTCAACCTGGCCAATGACTGCCCTATCAGTCTATTCTTAATCATTAACAAAGTGATGGAAGGGATCATCAACAGTGCAATCAGACAGCATTTATTCAGAAATACCTGCTCAAAGATGCTCAGTTTGGGTTCCACCAAGGCCATCCAGCTCCTGACTTCATTATGGCCTTGGTCCAAACATGGGCAAAAGAGCTGAACTCAAGGGAGAGAGGAGAGAGTGACTGCTTTGACATCAAGGGAGCATGTGACCAGGTGTGGCAAGGAGTCCTAGCAAAACTGTAGTCAATGGGAATTGGTTGGGGGGGGGGGGGGCGGGGGTGGAGGGGGGTGGGGGGAGTATCCACTGGTTTGAGTCATGCTTAGCACAAAGGAAGATGGCTGTGGTTGTTGGAGTTCAATCATCTTGGTCTCAGGAAATCCCTACAGGAGTTACTTAGGGTGGAGTCTTCGGACAAATCATCTTCAGCAACATCTTCAATGACCTTCCCTCCATTTTAAGGTCAAAGGATGGGATGTTCACTGATGATTGCACACTGTTCAGCATCATTCATGACTCTATTGCCAAATCCTCCACTGTCAGTATTCTGGGGGTTGCCATTGACCAGAAACCTGAACTGAACCAGTCATATACATTCTGTGGCTACAAGAGCAGATAAGAGGCTAGGAATCCTGTGGTAACTTACCTCCTGACTCACCCAAAGCCTGTTCATCATCTACGAGGCACAAGTCAGGAATGTGGTGGAATACTCCCAACTTGCCTGGATCAGTGCAGCTCCAACAACACTCAAGAAGCTCAACACCATCCAGGACAAGGCAGTCTGCTTGACAGGAACCCATCTACCACCTGCAATATTCACTGCTTCACACCAATTCATAGTGGCAGTAGTGTGTATGAAGCACTGAAGCAACTCACCAATGAAGGCTCCTACGACAGCACCTTTGAAGCCTGCAAACTCTACCACCAAAAAGGACATGGGCAGCAGATACCACCGCCTACAAGTTCTCTTCCAAGCCATGCACTATCCTGACTTGAAAATATATCACCATTCTTTTACTGTCACTGGGTCAAAATCCTGGAACTCCCTCCCTAACAGCATTGTTAGTGTACCTATGCCACATGGACTGCAGCGGTTCAAGAAGGCAGTTCGCTACCTTCTCAAGGACAATGAGGGATGGGCAATAAATGCTGGCCTAGCCAACGAAATTCACATCCTGTGAAAAAATTAAAAGAACCTCCCCTACAAGCTGTTCAGCTGTTAGTGAGACTGTGTGCGGGATCCTACATGATCCATGTTTTCAGAACAGGTATCAAATCAATCCGAGAGGTTTACTGATGTCACGATCTGTCCACTGCAAAGACTTCTGTGCATGCGAAACACGCCACCTTCAGACCTTTCCCAGAACAGGGAAAGGCAGTGAAGCAGGAGGAAGCAATTGGAAGCATTGTAAATGCCATTCTAAGATGCTGTGGAGACAAACCTTGCGACCTTGGCCTTTTATCTTTCTGTCTGGGGCTATTCAAATTCCACTCCTAACCTGTTGCACCAGAAAGAAAGACTTGCATTGTGTTTGCTTTTCATGATCACAAGACACCCTCAAATGTTTCACAGCCAACTAAATACTTCTGAAGTGTAGTCACTGTGGTGAAGGAGGAAACGCGGTGGTAGCCAATTTGAATACAGCAAGTTTCCACCAACAGCAATGTTATGATCAGATAATATTTTGAAGTGATGCTGATTGAGGGATAAATATTGACCAGGACAGTTCACTCAGTTCCCAAGTTGGATGAGAACCAATCTAAGGCATATTGTGGGAGAAGCAGAGGAAACAGTGGTATGCATCTTGACTCATGTTAAGCCTATTCTGAAAATGCTGCTTTTTGATCCTTGGTGCCCAAAAATGTTCCATTCCTCTTGACTGAAAATCCTTTCCTTCATGAGAACAGAAAAATTGTTGAAATGAAATTTGCCCAATAGTCTAAATGATCATTATGATCAGCAGATCATCCCAGTGGCACGGTGGCACATTGGTCAGCACTGCTGCCTCACAGCGCCAGGCACCTGAGTTCAATTCCAGTCTTGGGTCACTGTCTGTGTGGAGTCTGCACATTCTCCCCGTGTCTGCGTGGGTTTCCTCCGGGTGCTCTGGTTTCCTCCTACAATCCAAAGATGTGTGGGTTAGGTTGACTGGCCATGATAAATTGCCCTTTAGAGTCTGGGGGATTAGTAGAGTAAATATGTGGGGTTGAGGGGCTAGGGTATGGGAGGGATTGTGGACAGGGCAGACCCGATGGGCCAAATGGCCTCCTTCTGTACTATTCACTACCGTGGGGCGGCACGGTAGCACAATGGTTAGCACTGCTGCTTCACAGCTCCAGGGTCCCGGGTTCGATTCCCGGCTTGGGTCACTGTCTGTGTGGAGTTTGCACATTCTCCTCGTGTCTGCGTGGGTTTCCTCCGGGTGCTCCGGTTTCCTCCCACAGTCCAAAGATGTGCAGGTTAGGTTGATTGGCCAGGTTAAAAATTGCCCCTTAGAGTCCTGAGATGCGTAGGTTAGAGGGATTAGTGGGTAAATATGTGGGGGTAGGGCCTGGGTGGGATTGTGGTCGGTGCAGACTCGATGGGCCGAATGGCCTCCTTCTGCACTGTAGGGTTTCTATGTTTTCTATGTTTCAATTGCCCAGGCTCGCTGCAGTTTATACATATTAAACATTAGATTCCAAACTTCAAAGCATATTTGAAAATCATATGTATATATGTGGAATTGCCTCAAAATTCGTTAGTGTCAGTTTCAGTCTGAAAACTGACGTGTAGCTCTCCAGCTGAGCAGTGAGTTTTCTCTCCAGCTCCCCCAGCATTCAGTGCACAGAGAATCTGGGGGCATGGTCCGCAGTGTCACTTTAGCAGGGCGGGGTCTGGTAGAGCTAGCAAAGCTGGCTCCACAGAGATCAGGCACTATCTTTGAAGAGTGCCTCGATCTACGCAAAAAATAAATCACCCCCCCCCCCCACCCTTTGCCCCCCGGATATGGAAGACTCCTGGACAAGCATAGTGGTGTTTTCACCCCATCCTCTACAGACATTCCGGCATCCACCCCACCACCACACAAGCATAAGGGCATGCCCCTTCACAGGCATTCGGGCATTCCCTCCCCCTGCGCCTCTCCCCACCACAGAGGCATCAGGCTTGCACCCCTAACTCACAAGCAACTGCGATGGAGCTCCCCAGAGGGCCTGGCCCAACGCTGCCACACAGGTACTGCCAGACTGGTACTGCCAGAGTGCCAAGTGGGCACAATCCTCACCATCTGGGGGCTATGCTTCCCTGTGCGCCCTCAGCATGGTCATCACGGCAGGTTTTCATTTTCGAAAAGTAGTAGTGATTTGTGCTGGTGTGATGTCATCCTGGCTGGGTGGAAAATACATTGAGGAGGAAGAGGCAACATCAAGCCTGCTAATGATATTATAATGTACGCAAATCAGGCTTGTGCCCTTCCTGGTCGTGAACCTTATCACGTCAGAAGGGAGGGGCAGGCAAGATCGGAAACTAAAATTTCGCCAGTGCAAATCCCATTTTTGGCCTCTTGATTGATTTAGCAGCCATTATAGCATCTGCGCCTGCAGCCAATATATCTATTAATATTACAAAATACACTGAGTTTTATAAACAATTCACTGAAACGCCTCAAATACCAATCTACTTACTCATTAATCAGCTGCAGTTCCCTCCTCTGCTGTTATGAAAAGTTTAAAGTTTATTTATTAGTGTCACAAGTAAGGCTTACATTGACACTGCAATGAAGTTACTGTGAATTTCCTCTAGTCGCCACACTCCAGCACCTGTTCCAGTCAATCCACCTAACCAGCACACCTTCCAGACTGTGGGAGGAAACCGGAGCATAGAACATAGAACATAGAACATAGAACAGTACAGCACAGAACAGGCCCTTCGGCCCACGATGTTGTGCCGAGCTTTATCTGAAACCAAGATCAAGCTATCCCACTCCCTATCATCCTGGTGTGCTCCATGTGCCTATCCAATAACCGCTTCAATGTTCCTAAAGTGTCCGACTCCACTATCACTGCAAGCAGTCCATTCCACACCCCAACCACTCTCTGCGTAAAGAACCTACCTCTGATATCCTTCCTATATCTCCCACCACGGAGCACCCGGAGGAAACCCACTCAAACACGGGGAGAACGTGCAAACTCCACACAGACAGTCACCCAAGCGGGGAATTGAACCCAGGTCCCTGGCGCTGCGAGGCAGCAGTGCTAACCACTGTACCGCCGTGCTGCCCCTCCAAACACATTTCATCAAATTGATTTTAAAACTCAGATTATCCAGTAAAAATGGGATGAATATGCATTGTGCAAACATACTTAAGTTTAGCTCCACTTGCAATAATCTAATTATTGGGTGGCACGGTGGCACAGTGTTAACACTGCTGCCAGGGACTCGGGTTCGATTCCCAGCTTGGGTCATTGTCTGTGTGGAGTCTGCACGTTCCCATCGTGTCTGTGTGGGTTTCCTCCGGGTGCTCCGGTTTCCTCCCACAGTCTGAAAAATGTGCTGGTTAGGTCTATTGGCTATGCTAAATTCTCCCTCAGTGTAGCCAAACGGGCGCTGGAGTGTGGTGACTAGGGGTTTTCAGAGCAACTTCATTGCAGTGTTGGTGTAAGTCTATCTGTGACACTAATAAATAAACTTTACTGATGGCTACTTTGGCATCACACAACCAATAATTTACTTTTCATTGTTAGTTAGCATGTGACCAGCCCTGGTTCATATTTGTAGCAATACAACACTAACTGATCAGCTAATCAGACTTCACATGAGATTCATATTTTTGGAATCATGATCTGAGCAATATCATTTAAAGCAGATTTTATTCCAAATAAAAAAAGTAATGTAACTAAAAGTCAATTAGTAATAAGATTTTGTCTTTGAGAATTAATTTTTGTTCCTCTTTTGGGGATTATGTAAATTTGAGGATCCAATCCTACTAAAAGCTGATTGACTTCTTACCAAGAAGGGAAGAAGCATGTCCTCATTGCATTGCTCTTCTCGCATAGTACTGCCAAAGGAATTGAACACATATCACTTCAACAGATTGCAGTTTGACTAGACTGAACAGTCAGACAACACAGTCAAAGAAATCAGATTCACATTTCTCACTCAATCTCCTCCCCAGGTATTGCAATCAACCATTGCCATTTGAAAAGACCATGAAAAATTGTCTCCCTTTTTAAGACCAGCGAGATTGGGAGCACCACAGAAAGTCTCGTGAACCGATAACTTCTAACTGCACCAGAAGTTTTGCTTAAATGAACTGGGCAAATTTAGAGTGTTCATGGAATAAACTATAATAACCTAATTTGATCATTTTTGACTGTTGAGTTGCCTCAATCTATCAAAGTATACAGGCCTAACAGAACATACCCTGAGGAACAAAAAAACAAAGTATTGTGTCAACTTTGTGAGAAATAGGTGCCATCTGAAGTTACAAAATTTATTTTGTAAGCCTTCAATTAAACAATGCCATACAGAGGGAAGTCTTATGTTAATGGGGCAGTGTTGAAAAATCATCTATATCTTGGATGGGATACACCCTGTATGAAAACCAGCCTGGTGGTGTAAATTCTTATCTGATTTTGTCAAAGATGTAATTGGGGAACACACCGCAGGTCACAAGGGCACAGTGGGAAGCGATATGGCGCATGATGGACTGGTACATTTTGATCAAACAACCTGAAAGGACAGAGTTACTGAGCCAACCAAAAGATTTCCCACTTGGGGAACAACGCACCTTTAACCTATCAGTAATGATGTATGCCTCCTTGGAATTCTGCATTTAATGGAACAACAAATAAAAGCCAACATAAAACTCTGTGATTACATAGTACCAATGGTGATGTTGACAGACATCCCTCAGGGAAACCTTCTGTTGCAAGTTACTACTTGGGGACTTCAAGGTTTGGGCAGGGCAATTTCCTGCCTGCAATCCTGTGGTCTCATGGGTGATTTCCAGAGCCGGTCCCCAGAGACCTATCAGTTCTTCCAGCAACAGCACATAACTCCTCCTTCAACTTCAGGGAGTATATAAACAGTTATATGGAAGGAAACCTAATGAACTTTGAGGCAGTTCTCAGTGACCCAGAAAATGGTGGTTATCAGAGAATGCCAAATATAATTGACCTTAGATATCTGTGGTTATAGTAACGGTCGTTTGAGAGTGAAAAAGTTGTTAAATGCTTCTGGCATTTGTCAGCATTCTCCGTTAAAGCATTTAACACTATATATCAGTCAATCAGGAGCTTTCATTAAAAAATCAGCTGCCAAATGTCATGATTGCTCTACAAATTTAAATGGGAGAGTTGACTGGATCCTTTAAAAAGAAACAAGTATAATTCCCATTTATTTTACCTGTACTGTATTACTTGCTCTGAAGCCTGCAATTTATTTTTATTGGTTGAGCATTTTTTAATTTTAACACTAGAAACCTTTACTTATAACTTCTCGACTAGTATGAGTCTTTTATGTAAAGTCATAACTGAATCAACTTTTTCCGAGAGGGATTAGTTTATTCCCGTTTGTGTTCAAATCCAGCAGCTGGTCGATTAAACTTTCCAACCCAAAACATGGGTTATATTTTTAGTAATTAGGCACCAAAGTTGAAAAATCTTAACAATTGCAGGAAGAGATTACCTTAAAAGAAAATCGACATTTTTGCAATATTTTAATTTCTAAAGAGCCAATTGTAAGATGTATTGTATTTGGTTAGTCATTGACATATAATTTAGATCTGTGAATTTGTCAACATTAGGGAATGATATGTTTCTGATTGGCTAGCACTTTTCTTAATGAGACTGACTGATGACTTAACGACTACCGAACTGAGACACATAAAACAGGAAACCTTAGGTTCAATCCCTGGTCTGTGCTAAATTAGCTGACAGCTGTGAGGATACTACTTTTGATCGCAGTGCCCTAGGGGGGGGCGCTCAAGAGAAGAAAATCAAGGCTGCATGTTGCTTCTAGTTGCTTCCAGTATATCACTGCTGGAAAGCCTACTTGTGCGGATATTGTAGGTGAGGTCAGGATTGCATCTTTCTGTGATGTCTACCCTTAAGAATAGCTACAAGGTCACACATGAAAGATGCCAGGTGAAGTATTAAAGGGTGCCTATTGTTGGTGAAATAAATTCACTCATTATAGTCCTTCATAAATCTAATGCCATTAAAATATATTAAAAGTAGCAGAAAACCATCCACATATGTGCATGGGTGAGGCATTTTCCTCACTTCATTTTAAACATAATTTAACGACGTTAGAAGAATTAACTAACAAGAGGAATGGAAACAATTGTTTTAGGGGTGGAACTGCTAAAGGACTCTGAAGCAGGGAAGCTGACAAAATATAAGGGGAGGCGATGACCCAGTGGTATTATTGCTAGACTATTAATCCAGGAAACTCCGCTAATGATCTGGGAACCCAGGTTTGAATCCCACCATGGCAGAATCTGAATTCAATAAAAAATATCTGGAATTAAGAATCTACTGATGACCATGGAACCATTGTCGATTGTTGGGAAAAGCCCATCTGGTTCACTAATGTCCTTTAGGGAAGGAAATCTGCCGTCCTTACCCGGTCTGGCCTACATGTGACTCCAAAGCCACAGCAATGTGGTTGACTCTCAGCTGCCCTCTGAAATGGCCTCGCAAGCCATTCAGCTGTATCAATCGCTCAAGAAGGCAGCTCGCCACCATCTTCTCAATGGCAACTAGGGATGGGCAATAAATGCTGGCCAGCCAGCGACACCCATGTCCCACGAATGAATAAAAAAAAAGTGGGCTGTTTAATGCAAGGAGTTGATGTTTCCAGTTTTTGGGATTATGACTCTCAAGTGCTGAGCATATTTAGCTTCTATTTGCATAAACACGCATTAGGTAAGAGAATAACATTTCACTTGCACCTATTGCTGTGTGATTGGTGTGTATCTGCACACATATTCAGTAAGGTGCACTTTGGATAAGAGCAGATAATTCATATATGTCTGGTACTCTACATCTCAGTATAATGTCTTAAACTTCCAGAACGGCTACATCACCCATTTTAGCATTTTAAACTGGGGAGAGGCAAGTGTGCAGAAACTGGATAAAAGTAATTTTAAAATGTGTTTAAAATGAGGTTGTTGATAGCTTCAGCAATCCAACTCTGACTTCAGTGCAGCAAGAGTTAAGGCGCTCTCTGCCTGAGTCTGCCTGTCCATATCCATGGGTGGTCTGATTCTGCTAATTACATATTAGAGTTTTTGTTTGAGTTTTGTGGGTAAGGCTAGCAGGAAACGGAAATACCTTTAGCTGGCTATGTCCCACAGCTTGTACAACTACTCACTGACTGGATGTTGCAACCCAGTCTGGAAATTATGACGGATATGAGAGGGAAAGAAAATGTGGACTTTCATTTTCTTTTGAGCCTAGCTCCAGTATTAGTCATCCAATGAGTGTTGGTTACTGCTGAAACTACAAAATACTTCAGATTTTTCTGTGATCAAAATTGCCAAAACATTTGGAGCCAAGACGCAGCATTTTTGATAAACAAGAAGGACGTTTTGCATTGTCTTGTTCCTGTGGTTTTTCATGAGTTTACAATCTGTTTTGCTCCTGGGAGTGATGAAATCTTAATCCTGGTAACACAAAGAGGCCTGAATGCTGCCTTTGGGAGTTGCATGTAAAGCATTTCACACAGCAGTGTCTGATGATGGAGAGGAAGTTAAAGTTGGTTTCTCTATTAGCAACTAAGCCAGAAACAATGGACGCTATTTCAAAGTCTGGGTTACATTGGTTATGTTTTTAGCTCTGCCTGGATATTTATCTTATGTTCTTGGCATTAAAGACCAGCGATTCCTTGTTCCAGGATTCAACATGCACTAAATCAAGGATAAATCAAGGATAAAAACACTGGAGTTGAACAGAAACTGTTGTTACAGTATTTCGCTAACTCTCTTGTGGTCCAAACTTTAGAAAATGCATTAATAAATAGTTAGGTTATTGTTTAGTTTCTAAACTACAGAATAAGTTATCTTTACGGTGCCGGATAAGCTGTTGCATCTTTAAGCAGATGGCTGGCAATGTTAGGCTTAATATGCCAGATTTATTTTGCAGCCTTTTGCTGCGTAAACACTTATTTATTGTGATTAAAATACGATACAGTTCACTGAAGAAAAGGATTTTCTGGCCGAGCTCGCTATGAAGCCTGAAAATCCCACCCGAGGTCAACAGACCTTTGCATGGTCCGTGTCCTGCCCACTACAATTTCCATGGCGGGCAGGACGGTAAATTTCTGGCCATAGAATTTGGAAAGGACAAACTCAAGACAACTAGTGCGATTCTACATTTAGGTAAGGCTGATTCCAATAAAATAAGAGAGACTCTCCACAGTAAACCGGGCAAGTCTGTTAACAGATGATCAATGGGCAGTGTTCAAAGAAGAATTTAACGTATTGATGAGCTAATTTATTCCTCTGAGGAGCTAACGCTCTACTTGTCCATGGATGACTAAAAAGGTAAGAGACAAGATAAAACTAAAAGAAGAAGCACACAAAATGCATGTTGGATGCAAGCAATTGGGAGACATACAAAGAACATCATAGGGTAAGGAAGTTAAAACTAGAGGACATAGCCTCAAAATAAAGGGGGGTCGGTTTAAGACAGAGTTGAGGAGGAACTTCTTCTCCCAGAGGGTGGTGAATCTCTGGAATTCTCTGCCCACTGAGGTGGTGGAGGCTACCTCGCTGAATATGTTTAAAGCGCGGATGGATGGATTCCTGATCGGTAAGGGAATTAAGGGTTATGGGGATCAGGCGGGTAAGTGGTACTGATCCACGTCAGATCAGCCATGATCTTATTGAATGGCGGGGCAGGCTCGAGGGGCTAGATGGCCTACTCCTGCTCCTATTTCTTATGTTCTAACCCAATAGATCTACAAAAAATGGAAGTATAAAAAGAAACCTGCAATGGATTTCAAGATCGGCCAAAAATTGTTTCTAATTTTATTGAGAAAATGGGGTGATCTGAACCAATTTGGGCCCCTTGACAACTGTTAATCATCATGTTATCAATAAAAATAAGGAAATGACATACACTTGAATAATTACTTCCTGTCAATATTTACAATGGAGCAAGAGGTCAGCATGCTGGACATCCCAAATAAACTAATATTGAATCAAGTACTCCCCAAAATTAATCATAGAATCCTACAGTGCAGAAGGAGGCCAATCGGCCCATTGAGTCTGCACCGACCACAATCCCACCCAGGCCCTATCCCCATAACCCTAGCTAGTCCACCTGACACTAAGGGACAATTTAGCATGGCCAATCCACCTAGCCCTCACATCTTTGGACTGTAGGAAGAAACCGGAGGAAACCCATGGAGACACAGGGGGAATGTGCAAACTCCACACAGACAGTGACCCAAGCCAGAATCGAAACAGGGTCTCTGGTGCTGTGGGGCGGCAGTGCTAACCAATGTGCCACCACACCACCCATCTCTAATATTAGCAAAACAACAACAATAAAGTAAATCATTGCACTGAGGAGTGACAAATTTCCAGGATCAGCTGGTTTCCAATTAGGAAATAGGTGAGAATATTGGAGATGACCTGACTATAGTCTCCAAAGTTTTCTCAATTAAAAAAATGTTGTTTAGACTGGAAAATTGTGTGTCTCACTCTATTATTTAAGAAAGTTGAAAGAGGGAAACTGGAAACAATAGAGTCTAACAACATCTATTGTCAGGAAATTACTAATGTCTAAGTCACAAATCTTCCAGTCTCTGGATTGTTGGAGTTGGAATGTAAGTTGGGAGATGCATGTCAGGGCCCTGTGGAAGTCCTAGTGCCAGGACATGTATTGTAATTGCCAGGGAAGTTTAAACTCCCGATGGGCTGATTTCCCATGCCTGGGACTCGTCACAACTGTTTCTGACTCTGCGCTCAGGGCAGAGATTTACCCTGGAAATGTTTTTAATACCTGGTCTAACTCAGTGGTTAGCCAGTGTAACTCAACTGAACATCACAATTGATGCCTCCTCCCTCAATCAACACTCCCTGAATACCTGACTATCCCCTGCGCACACCCAACTATCTACCCGATGAAGCATCATCCAGACTTGAAACATTAGCTCTGTTCTCTCTCCGTAGATGCTGTCAGACCTGCTGAGATTTTCCAGCATTTTTGTTTTTGTTTCAGATTCCAGCATCTGCAGTAATTTGATTTTATCTACCTGACTACACCGCCAACCAACCCACTCATCCATCTATTCACCTCACTCACCTAGCCACCTTACCCTTCCCACTGACTCACTCATCTATGTAATTATCCACTTTATCCGCTCATTCAACCTCCACCTCACCCACTCATCTAGCCACTTCATCCACTCATCCATCTACCCACCTCATCCACTCCCCCGCCTACCCCCTCACCCACCTACCCACTCACCCACCTGTCCACCTTATCCTTGTAAGAAGTCTCACAACACCAGGTTAAAGTCCAACAGGTTTATTTGGTAGCAAATAATAAACCTGTTGGACTTTAACCTGGTGTTGTGAGACTTCTTACTGTGTTCACCCCAGTCCAACGCCGGCATCTCCACATCATGACCACCTTATCCTTCCCAGTCACTCACCTATGTAGTTATCCACTTCATCCACTCATTCATCCTCCACCTCACCCACTTCACCCACTCACCTACCCACCTCATTCACCTCATCCACTCACCCACCTACCCCCTCACCCCAACACACACTCATCCATCCACCCACCTACCCACTCACCCAACTACGCACTCACCCATCTACCCACCTCACCCACTCACCCAACTATCCACCTCACTCTTTCCACTCACTCACTCATGTACCTACCCAACTCATCCACTCAATCATCCACCTTCCCATCTCACCACTCACCTGTGGCCACCTCCTGGGCGTATGTTGGTTGCTTGCCCCTCCATCCTGCCTCCACTAGAATCTGAAGTTTTTTTTAATTATTCATTCATGGGACGTGTGTTGCTGGCTGACCAGCATTTATCGAATATACATCATAGGACTGATGATGCATCACATCCTGTTGAGGTGGTAGTGATTGACAGCAGTTTAAGATATTTTAAAGATGCACTTTTTTTTATTCATTCATGGGACATGGGTGTCACTGGCTGGCCAGCATTTATTACCCATCCCTAGTTGCCCTTGAGAAGATGGTGGTGAGCCACCTTCTTGAATCACTGCGGTCCACGTGCTGTGGGTTGACCCACAATGCCGTTAGGGAGGGAATTCCAGGATTTTGACCCAGTGATTGCGAAGGAACGGCGATATATTTCCAAGTCAGGCGTGAGTGGCTTGGAGGGGAACTTGTAGGTGATGGTGTTCCCAAGCATCTGCTGCCCTTGTTTTTCTGGGTGTAAGTGGTTGTGGATTTGGAAGGTGCTGTCTAAGGACCTTTTGTGAATTTCTGCAGTGCATCTTGGAGATAGTACACACTGTAGCTACTGAGCGTTGATGGTGGAGGGTGTGGATGTTTGTGGATGTGGTGCCAATCAAGCGAGTTGCTTTGTCCTGGATGGTGTCATAATTCTTGAGAGTTGTTGGAGCTGCACCCATCCAGGCAAGTGGGAAGTATTCCATCATACTCCTGACATGTGCCTTGTAGATGGTGGGTAGGCTTTGGGGAGTCAGAAGGTGAGTTACTCACCACGATATTCCTAGTCTCTGACTTGCTCTTGTAGCCACATCAATTATATGGCGAGTCCAGTTGGGTTTCTGGTCAATTGTAACCCCAAGGATGTTGACAGTGGGGGATTCAGTAAATGTGAAGGAGCAGTGGTTGAAGTGTCTCTTATTGGTGATGGTCATTGCTTGGCATTTGTGTGGCACGAAGTGAGTGACATCGACGTGAGTTCAGGGTTAAGACATTTTTATATCCCACTCAACCAAAAGGGAAGCATTTTTGTGGCTTAAAATGACCCCCAGGATATTTGTTCAACATTTCCCTTGGGCCCTAGTTGTTTACACTGGTTTTTCTCCATTCTATGTTTGGATGTAATTGTGATGATGTACTCTCTCAGGAACACAAAAGGTATTTATTAACAAGAAAAAACTGTAGAGAGGCTTGCAGCTCCCTACCCCCAGGCTGTCCTAGATCAGCCCACCAGCTGCCCCAGTCCCTACATGTCTTGTAGATGCCTTCTAGAAGTCTTCTGCCCCAAATCGGACACCACCCCCTGGGGTGATTGCCCATTCTCACTCCTAATTGGTCCCTCAAGCCAGGTGACCCTCTTCTTCTGTGTTGCCATTGAACGGGCAATCACCCTGGTGTTGTAATGAGATTGGGAGGTTGCTTGGGTGTAACTTGACGTCAGTAAAATGGGTCCATTTTCTGGTTTAACTTCCCAGTTCCTCCAATGGAGGAAAATCCAGGCCTCAAGAAGCAATAAAAAGTCATTGATAAATGATTTTTCCTTTTATAATATTTAGAATTTGATGATATTTCAATGAGAAGCGCTTCTGATCCTGAAGCCCAGAATATTCCTCTAAATTAAAAGCCATACTTGATTATAGAACAGTGGCCACATACCTGTTGTGCTTTCAACGGTTGCATACCAAAGCCCATCTGCATGCTTCTGTGAAGTTAAACCTATCATGCTAAACCTACCATAACATACATTTTCATTCATCCTTACAGCATATAAATCAACATAGAAATTATTTATTTACAGAAAGAATAGCACACCCGCTTTCTTCCCCAACGCCCAGAAATTTCAAAATCTAGACTAAACTAAAGGTAGGCATTAATCATTGAATCAATGAACCAGGCACAGGCACAAAGATAAAATACATTTTTTTTCAAACAGCCTCAGTGTTGTGATTGATGGACCAATTTTAGCTTGCAAATTACAAAGTGAGCATTTTGGAATCTAATCACGTGGTAGTGCTGTGGTTTAGTTGGTTAAAATGCTTGTCTAGTAAACACGTGATCCGGAGTTTGAGTCTCAGTGGTGTTTCTTCCAATTTGGTTGGCTTTGAATGGCTTTAGACCAGAATTCTCTGGTTCCCCTCCCCCTCCCCCTCCAGTGGCACACACCATTCCATGGGTTTCCCAGCGGCATGAGGTGGCTTCAATGGGAATTCCCATTGACAGTGATAGGAACCAGAAATACCCACTACCAGCGAACGGCATGCCGCCTCCCTCAGTCAAGAAAAACGCTGAGGGGAGACCAGAAAACCTTGCCCTTAGTCAATGAAGCAACAGCATTGAGGAAAATATGCATATATTACTTTAGGTTCCTCTTGTGGCCTAGTGGTATAGGTTACTAGTAGACCACAAAAAACCTGCAGCAATGCGCTGGGGTGCAAGGCTCGAATCCCACCATAGTAGCTGGTAAATTGTCCTGTGGCAGGGATGGGTGAGCTGAGAAAGTAGGCCCCCTTAATCACATTTTAGTTTGATGTTTTAAATTTCATTTGTGATTTGTTTTTATTTAAGGGGCTGTCCCTTTTACATTGTCCCGCAGTTCATTTAGAGTCATAGAGGTTTGTAGCATGGAAACAGGCCCTTCGGCCCAACTTGTTCATGCCGCCCAGTTTTTAACCACTAAGCTAGTCTCAATTGCCCACATTTGGCCTATAACACTCTATATCCATCTTACCATGTAACTGTCTAAATGCTTTTTAAAAGACAAAATAGTACCCGCTTCTATTACTGCCTCTTGCAGCTCGTTCCAGACACTCACCACCCTCTGTGTGAAAAAATTGTCCCTCTGGACCCTTTTGTATTTCTCCCCTCTCACCTTAAACCTATGCCCTCTAGTTTTAGACTCCCCTACCTTTGGGAAAAGATGTTGACTATCAACCTTATCTGTGTCCCTCATTATTTTATAAACCTCTATAAGCCTTCTACGTTCCAGGGAAAGAAGTCCCAGTCTATCGAGCCTCTCCTTATAATTCAACCCATTAAGTCTCGGCAGCATCCTAGTAAAATAATTTGATTTAGTTTAATTGGTTTTGTACAAAGTAGTGATGCAACAACCAGCCAAGAGTGGGTGACAGAGGTGCAAGTGGTATCATGATAATTTTGAGTCCTTTACACATAAGTAACAAATCCTCAACCACTTAATGAAGTGTAATTGAGCATAGATCTAAAGAGCATTGATTAAAAAATAGAGCTGGACCCTTCAGGAGTGAAACTAGGAATCGTTTCTTTATGCAAAGGGCTGATAGAAGTTTGGAGCTCTCTTCCACAAACAGCAAATTGATGCTGAGTCAATTGTTAATTTTAAAACTGTGATTGATAGACTTTTGTTTGCCAAAGGTATTAAGGGAGATGGGATAAAGGTATATGGAGTTAGGTCACAGATCAATCACTAAATGATATTTTGGGCTCAAGGGGTTCAATGGGCTATTCTGATTCCCATTTTCCTATTGACTGCTCAAGATACTTCACAGTTGGTGCTACCAAATCTCATAATCATTCTTTTTCTGAGCTTCCGTCAACCCATATGATGACTGACTAAAACTCTCTCAGTAGCACATGTTTGCTGATTAGTTTCAGCCTCTGGATTTGGGAGAGACTTGGCTGCTGTACCAGAATCTAGTGGTTCATTTTCAGATGAGCTATTCTTTTGAGTGTTTTGGACAATTCATCTCATCTAAGTTTTGAACACATGCCAATAGATCCATTCAGGGAAAGTTTCCGCTCTGGAACATTATACGTTATTTCTGAATTTGGCTTCCTACCTATTTTTGTAAGGAATACCGAGATTCCATGGAACCATCTGGCACATTCTTTGTCAGCGAGCAAGGAAAGAGGGATGAAAGACTATTCTTTCCTCCTCTGTGAGTTGGATTGAGGTCTGAAGTTATTAATTGCACTTTGAATTTAGAGTTTGAAGTTATTAATGGGTCTGTGGAAAAGTTCTAAATCATTGTGATAAATGGGGTTGAGTATGGCTTACTTACATCTCCCACCAGCTTTTTGGGGTTTATAGCAATGATTTCCCCGGTGATTCCAAAGTAATGGAGATATATGACTACTGCAGTGGAGGAAGCTGGATACCCATTGCTATACTCTTAGCTCGCTGTGTAAGTAGGCACTCGATGAGGAATAGGGTAGGTAATAGGCAGACAAAATGTAAGGGGTCAAAGTGGTGTTGTAATGAGGCAAATATTTTTCTCCAAGATTTACACCTGCTTTAAGTATGGTTTCCATTACAGAGATGACTCCCAAGCCCGGAGTTACAGCTTTGAAAACTAACTCATCTTCGGATCCTTTGTCAACATTATAATGCTTGTTAGTTTCTGAATTTTGAAATTTGAACCCTTGTGATTTTAACTTGAGGTGAGCTTGACACAGGCAGAAACAAACTGGTTGCAGTTCAGAGGCTATGAAAAATATAGTGCCATTGAGGCACTCCCTCTCTCTCTTAAGGTACAGACCGGTATTGCCAAGAAAGGTCTCTATTTTTGGCTTTTTCAATACAAAACAGTTCTGTGCTGCTTCTGCACTTGTTGCAGAACGTTGTCAGTGTTTTACAGTGATAGAGGCAAGACCATGTGACTAGCCCTGTTGCAATATGACTTATTTGGGGGTCAGATAAGGAAGCTATCATTCCAAAACCCTTCTTTGACGCTGCAGAAGTCATTCACCTGAAACTCAAATATCTCTTTCCCTGCCACAGGGTAAGGAATTCTTTCTCCTTGACCTTACAACTGTTCTTTGGGACCTGAAATAAAAAGTTAATCCAGCTCCCTCCTCCTATTCCTACAGCATAATTTTCCATACCCACATTTACCCTGTGCTTCTATTTGCTTTTGGCAACAATATTGCCAACTTCATACCAGTTCCCTCCAAGCCAAACTACCATCACAACCGGACTGTTGTTTGAGGTGCTGCCATCATTGCACATGGCACAGCACCATGGCAAATGGAATTTTGGCATTTATTGCTAAAGGAATAGAGTATAAAAGTGGGGAAGTGTTGCTGCAACTGTACAAGGCATTAGTGAGACCGCAACTGTCATATTGTTCATAGTTTTGGTCCTCTTACCTGAAGAGGGATGTAGTGGCATTAGAGGCGGTTCAGAGGAAGTTCACTAGATTGATTCCAGAGATAAGGGATTTGTTTTATGAGGAGAGATTGAGCAGTTTAGGCCTATATGCTCTAGAATTTAGACGAATAAGGAGAGATCTAATTGAGGTAAGATGCTAAAGGGGATTGACAGGGTAGACATAGAGAGGATGTTTTCACTTATGGGACAATCTAGAATGAGAGGTCATAGTTTTAGGATAAGGGGTGGCAGATTTAAACAGAGATGAGGAGAAATTACTTCTCTCAAAGGGTCGCGAGTCTGTGGAATTCACTACCTCAGAGTGCGGTGGATGCCAGCACATTGAGTAAATTTAAGGAGGCGATAGACAGATTTTTAATTATTAATGGGTTAAAGGGTTATGGAGAATGGGCAGCAAAGTGGAGTTGAGACCCAGACGAGATCAATCATGATTGTACTGAATGACAGAGCAGGCTCGAGGGGCTGAATTGTCTACTCCTGCTCCTAGTTCTTAGGTTCTTATATATCGATTCAGAGAGGTTAAAGCCTTTGGATAAACCCACTGACTTATAACTTGCAGTTTCTGACAAACATACTTTAATTTAAAATACTTATCATTCTTCCTCAGGTGGTGCCATGATAATCTGATCTGTTTTTTCAAAACAATATTTGGCTGTTTCATGGAGCCCCTGTAATATCTGCCGCTGTAACTGATGATTCCTTTAAGGCACAGGACGTGCCAAGATATCCTCTTTATTTGGCCAATTTTCAATGTTGTTTTCTATGTTCCTTTGGTGCACTTCTAATGTTTAAGTATTGCCACCCAGGATATTCAGGCTTTGTGACTGTTTTACTGCACTTGGCTTTGTGGTTGAAATTTTGGTAGATTGGAGATACAACCATGGAGCAAAGAGATAGGACACTGACCAAAAAAACCCAGCCTGAAATGACTTACTATGGTGCCATTCTCTTTATACAGCATATTCAATAACATACATTTCCATCTGCAAAGATCCTAGGCGGGATCTTCCAGCTGCGCTCATCCCAAAATCAGAAAATCCCACCTGAGGTCAACGGACCTTTGCACGGTCCACTCCCCACCCGCTACGATTCCTGCGGTAGGCGGGAAGGGAAAATTCCTTCCCTTGTCTTTTTAATCTGCTTGTGGATTAATGCTGATACGCACCAACCTAGACCTCAAAGCTGCTTCATAAACCACACCCAATCTTTCAAAATAATCAGTAAGATTCTAAGCAATGAATTCAGTGCAGTTCTTGATAGTAGCAACAGCTATCAATTAAGTACCCGGGTTCAATTCCAGCCTTGGGTCACTGTCTGTGTCGAGTTTGCATGTTCTCCTTGTGTCTGCGTGGGTTTCCCCCGGGTGCTCCTGTTTCCTCCCACAGTCCAAAGATGTGCAGATTAAGCAAATTGGCCATTTTAAATTGCCCCTTAGTGTCCCAAGATGTGTAGGTCAGATGGATTAGCCATGGGGAATGTGTGGGATTAAGGGGATAAGACGGAGGACAGGGCCTGTGTAAAATCATCTGTCAGAAAGTCAATGCAGACTTGATGGGCCGAGTGGCCTCCTTCTGCATTGTAGGGATTCTAGGATTCTTTAATCCTTTTACAAGGCAAATAGTTACTCCCTATCTATTCTGTCCAGCCCCCTCATGATTTTGAACATCTCTATCAAATCTCCTCTCAGCCTTCCTCTCTCCAAGGAGAACAGTCCCAACCTCTCCAATCTATCTTCAGAACTGAAGCTTCTCATCCCTGGAGCCATTCCTGTAAACCACTTCTGCACTCTCTCCAATGTGTTCACATCTTTCTTATAGTGTGGCACGCTGAACTATCCAATTCAACTCCAAACTAGACAGAGCTTTCTCTTGCCGTTAGCTGTAAGGGTATGAAACAAAATTACTTCAACCAATCTCCACATATAGTTCCTGCAGGATACAAAAGATGGAAACTTCTCCTCTGGCTACAGCTTTGGTGGGATTTCTTGTTGTCTTGGAATCAGTTAATGTGAATATTTTGTGGCATGCTCCAAGGAAGAAAACAATCATGGATTGATTGACTCCAGCAGCTCATGGGTGTGGGGTGTGGGGGGGTACTTTGCCACCACTGCCAGGTCTAATTTAGAAGACATGAACAGAATTGAGCAGTGAATTCAAAGCAAGGTGCCAGAAAGAGCAGGAAATGGGTGTACTGTTCCCAGTTACCCTGATACAGCTGCAACATTGCTGTTGCAGGAAATTTGACTGAGATGGGATAATCTTTTCTTTGGACTATGCAGGAGGAGACTGTTGAGAGGAACAGCTCTGATCCATTGGATTGAATGGAACCAAAATATAGATTGTTGCCAATTTCACAAAAGAATGGGAAATTCCTCCCCTTCTTGGAGATTATATGGGTGGAAGTTTCCCACCCAGCCCACCATGGGAAATGTAGCAGGTGGGACATGGACATGCAAAGGTCCATTGATCTTGGGGTGGGATTTTCTAGTTTTGGGACAAGCGTGGCCGGAAAATCCCGGTGTAGATGTCTATGATGCATCACCAGACACACAAAACCATTCTCTTTTCCTGATATGTCCAATCCTTTGGAACATAGGGCTCTGCAAGGCTAGAATAGATCATTCCCAGCCATAAGGATTGCATGCATACTCTTCAATAGCCCTGTCTGCAAAGAAAATGTATTACTGTTTCTCGTCATTAATAACATCCTTTATTCCTGTTACCACCCTGTGCGCTCATCACCTTCTGCATCAGCTTTTTAAAGACCTTTAGAGATGATTTCACAATCCCTGTTGCATTTGAAGAGAATGAGGTTGTCAATAGAACTGAAATGCTGATTCTCTGCACTCTGTTTGAACAATCTTTTATTTGTACCTCACCATTGCTCCAGAATCTGGTTTATCTATTACATTTAGGATCTTAAATAACTCAATAATATGATCTGTAAGCCACCTTTTCCCCTCCAATGTAAACGTACCTTTATAATCTTTTATTGCAGCACTGATGCCAAATCCTATGAATCAACAAGTTGTCTGCTAAAGAAAATATTCATCCTGTACCATAGTGCCCAGAACTGTATCTAATGCTGAAAGTGGGAGTGCTTTTTCACAAGCTAATTATCTCTACCTGAAACTGATGCTCTGACTCTTAAATTCTGCAATACAACTTCTTGTAAATTAAGGGAATGTTCCATTAAAACATTGAAATATCTCCAGCACTTTTCTGTGCACTGTGAAGATTTACTTGGAGCTCGTGTGCTTAGCCATCACCTTTGCCTATTCTAATACAGCATGCTTGGCCAACCTCCTGGGCAACAGCAGGCAGATGCCAGTCTGGATATTCCTGGTGCTGATGGCACAGCAAATAGCCTCACAACACCAGGTTAAAGTCCAACAGGTTTATTTGGTAGCACGAGCTTTCGGAGTGCTGCTCCTTCATCAGGTGAGTACTTGTGCTACCAAATAAACCTGTTGGACTTTAACCTGATGTTGTGAGACTACTTACTGTCCCTACCCCAGTCCAATATCGGCAACTCCATATCATGATGCTGATGGCACCATTTACCAGGTTGGAAGACTTAGCCGTGAACCTGCGTCATTTCCTACAGTTTCTATACACTTTGTAATTCTCCTACCTCAGTCATTTTTTTCCATTCCTGTTGCTACATTATTCATTCTTGTCTATTTTTTGTTCCAATCTGTCCAGATTGTTCTGTAATTGGTCCATTTTTTTAAAAAACCTTCATTCTTGGAATATGAGCATCATTGGCTAGACCAACACTTATTGCCCATCTTTAATTCCCCTTGAGCAGGTGGTGCTGAACCAGCTATTACTGAGGGGTTTGCTTTGTCAGAGGGCATTTAAGAGTCACCTACATTGCTGTAGGTCTGGAGTCACATGTAGGCCAGACCAGATAAAAACAGCAGATTGTCTTCCTTAAAGGGCAACAGTGAAGCAGTTGGGATTTTATGGCAATGTGATGATTTCATGATCAGCATTAATGAGATTAGCCTTTTTATTCCTGATTTTTATTAATTGAAATTAAATTCTTTCAGCTGCTGCGGTGGGATGTTAGCTCATGTCTCTGGAACATTAGCCCAGGCCTCTAAATTACTAGTCCATTACCCCATTCTATTGTCCCCATTGTTTTTAAAGTTTTAAAGTTTTTGAAGTTTATTTATTAGTGGCACAGAGAGGCTTACATTAACACTGCAATGAAATCCCCTAGTCGCCACACTCCGGCACCTGTTCGGGTACACTGAAGGAGAATTTAACATGGCCAATGCAACTAACCAGCACGTCTTTTAAACTGTGGGACAAAACCAGAGCACCCAGAGGAAACTCATGCAGACACTGGGAGAATGTACAGACTCTACACAGACAGTGACCCAAGCTAGGAATTGAACCCGGGTCCCTGGTACTGTGAGACAGCAGTGCGAACCTTTTTGCCACCATGTCGTCATTGTTCCCTATTATTTATAATTTCTCTGAATTTGATATTTTTGGCAAACTTCAAGACTTTTGTTGACTTTTCCTTCCTCCAAATGTATATTGGAAATAATGACGGTCCCAGAATTGAACCAAGCAGTACCTTTTTCCATGTCGCTCTCTTAAGTTTATTTATTAGTGTCACAAATAGGCTTACATTAACACTGCAATGAAGTTGCTGTGAATATCCCCTGGTCGCCACACTCCACTGTCTGAGGGAGAATTTAGCATGGCCAATGCACTCAACCAGTACGTCTTTCGGACTGTGTGAGGAAACCGGAACACAACTACCCTTTGCATTTTCTGATGGAACATTGGAAATTCTGTTTCTAGGGAGGCATCTACATCCCTGTTTCAATTTCCTGTCCCAACTCCAGCTCCTGCTCAAAGTTAGGCCTGTACTGAGGAGAGCACCTGGTCTCTGAACATGCCCCCATCCAAGAAACTTGGCGGCACTACTCCCTCTGCAGGCCCTCTCTGGTGCATCATGTGGGGAAAATCAACCCAATAAACTCATAAAGAAATGAATGGTCCAAGTGTGGCATCACCCTGTACGTTGTAATGTATTGGTGTTCCTCCTAGAATAAGATATTTCAGTTTTAATCATCATAGTTCCATCAGTATAGAATTGCCTGAAAATCAACTACAAATTATTTCCAAACAAATCTTCAGCTTTGGAGCTACAGTTAAATCATGAGTAAAATTGGCATCTTACACCAATTAAACTATAACTCAAGGTAAGTCCATGGGCGGGATTTTCTGGCTGCACTCGCCCCGAAACCAGAAATCCCGCCCCAGGTCAACGGACCTTTCCATGATCCGTCCCTCGCCCACTCCGATTCCCGAGGTGGGTGGAAAAGGAAAATTCATCCCTTTTACAAAAACCAGAAAGATTTTGTTGGTATAGAAAAGCATGCTAGTTAAAGAAAAAACTAATTTCTGCTAATTGACAAAACAAATTAGTTATCTTCAACAACTTCATGAGCACCATTCAGAGTGACTGTATAAATAAAATCTAGTTCAAAGTAGCCCATTAAAGTTATATATAGCAACAACAATTTGCATTTAATTTTAAATGTATTTGCGTCACAAGTAGGCTTACATTAACATTACAATGAAGTTACTGTGAAAATCCCCTAGTCGCCACACTCAGGTACACTGAGAGAGAATTTAGCATGGCCAATACATCTAACCAGCACGTCTTTCAGACTGTGTGAGGAAACCGGAGCACACGGAGGAAACCCACGCAGAGACAGGGAGAATGTGCAAACTCAACACAGACAGTGATCCAAGCTGGGAATTGAACCCAGGTCCCTGGCGCTGTGAGGCAGTAATGCTAACCACTGTGCCACCATGCCACATGTATAGTTGCCTTCAATGTTGCTTTCCAATGCTTCACAGAGATCTAATCAAATAAACAAGCACTGAGCCAAGGAGGGAAATATTAGGAGGGGGTGACCGAAATGTTTAATTAAAAAGGTGGATTTGAAGGGGTATCTTGAAGAACGAGAGCGAGTTGGAGAAGCAGAGGACTTTATGCACAGAATTGCAGAGTATGGAACTCAGGCGGGAGAAACCTCAAGGATGGACTGAAGAGGGTGAGTCAAAGTAATGTGGAATATAGGGAGTTTGTGGGGGGGGGTGAGGCTGAGGGAGGTAACAGAGATAAGAGAAAATTAAGTCAGGAAAGATTTGAACAGGAGGATGTGAATTATAAATCTGAAGTCTGGGAGCCAGTGTAGTTCAATGAGAACAGGGTGATTGTGAATGAGATATGGTTCAGGATGGGAATCAGGCAGGAGAATTTTCGGTAGGCTGAAGTTTACAGAGTGAAGGATGAGGTGCTGGGCCGAGCATCCTGGAATAATCCAAACTGGAGGTGACTAAGGAATGGGTTTAGCAACAGTGGAGGTAGATAACATCAGGGAGATAGAAGTTAGTAGTCATGAGATGGAAAATATATTCAGTTCTAGATTGAATAAGATGCCGAGATTATTAGGAATCTGTTTCTGCCTGAGATGTTGCTTGTAGAGGGAGATGAAGTCAAGTGTGCAGCATTTATGGCCGAAGCTGGAAACAATAGGCTCTATTTTACCATTTTGAATCTAAGTGCTGGGCGGACTTGAAACTGGGAATGTTTCAGATCTGACTTTTACGCCCGTTCTCAGGCGCCCCCATACGCACTCTGCTGAAAAAATATCAGTGATTCCAAATTGCGCTGTACAAGCTCGTGAGCGGGGCTTAACGCGCCCGAAACCCTGCAGCTCCGATCGGCGCCTCCAACTGCGCATGTGCAGAAAAAAATGATAAAATGCGGCTTCCCTGCCACACCCCTCCCGGGCCGGATAATGCCTCCCCCTGGCCCCCACAGACATTGCCTCACCCCAACAACATTACTGACCCCCTTCTCCCCCCACCCCCTCCACCACCCAGACCGATCGCGGGCCCCTCCCCCTCCTTCCTCCCCATCGATCTCAGGCAGAGTGGCAGCAAACACCCCTTCCCCCTCACTGACCATAGGAAGAATGCAGTGGGCCCCCTCCCCCCCCACCGCAACCGCTCTCAGGCAGAGAGCCGACGGATGTTCGGCACTTACCTCCTCACTAACTGGAGCGCCCAAATCAGACTCTTGTTGGGCATGTCTGTTTTGCGCCGACTCTGGATGGGTGAATGCGGTGGTAGAGGGGGAAGTGCTGGTAAGGTTGGGCGTGCAGCCCATTAAGTCAATTTAATTGCATGCAAATACATTTAAATGGCTGTCGCGCCCGTTTCGGGCACGGTCCCGATCGCAGCCATTTTCGGGCCTTGATAAAGGGGGAACCAGCGCACAGGTGGGCACAGACCACACTAATAGCCTCATGCCCGACTTTACAAAGTTTTCACACCTGAAAACGGGCACAACGTGATGGTAAAATCGGGCCCAATGTCTTCAGTGATAACATTACTTAGCTGGGGCACACTGAGGCTCATTCAAGAGGATGTCAGGCAGTGCTTACATTACAAAGACAATGGGGAGGTTAACAAAGGTGCTGGAGAGATGGGTGTCAAACACATAATGTGAAGACAGTTCCTGTGACTATAAATAGTATCTATCACTAAGGGGCACCATGTAAGTGAAGAAATGGGTAGGGTCATTGATAGTTCAGAGTTCTGGTTCAAGATGCTTGGCCTGTAATCAAATAGGAAAGGGTGGAACCAAATGAGGGCATTCCACAAACTGGGCAGTGGAGGGTATTGGTGGAACATAGTGTATTCAATGTCAAAGACTATAGAGAGGTCAAGGATGATGAGGTATAATGCACTCTGGTTACAGTGGATGCCAATTATGACATTTGTTAGGGCCACTTCAGTGCTGTGGCGGAAGTGGAAACCTGATTAGAGAGTCATGATCAGGATGGGTGACAGCACCACTTGTTCTCATTAAACTGCTGACCAGTCAACTTCCCTTCCTGTTACCCATCCACCTTATTGTAAACATTTCCTTTTCCTCAGATATAACTCCACTCTTTCAAACTCACCATTCTCAACCCCCCAGTGCCCTCGGTCCTTGCAAATCACCACCTTGAACAGAGTACAGGGTGGAGAGGAAGTGGGGGGGGGGGGTGGAAGGGGCTGAGAGAAACCAAGGGCAAACATTGAGAAAGGTATAAGAGTTGTGAGTCCAATGTGCTGAATGGCTTCCTTCTGCACTGTATAATTCTATGATTCTATAATGTACATGCGTTGGATTATGTAGCCATGTCATAGGTTAGAAGACAGTAAGAGTTTTAACAACACCAGGTTAAAGTCCAACAGGTTTATTTGGTAGCAAATGCCATTAACTTTCGGAGCGCTGCTCCTTCGTCAGATGGAGTGGCAATGTGCTTTCAAACAGGGCACAGAGAAACAAAATCAAGTTACGGAATACTGATTAGAATGCGAATCTCGACACCCAACCAGGTCTTAAAGATACAGACTATGTGAGTGGAGGGAGCATTAAGCACAGGTTAAAGAGATGTGTATCGTCTCCAGACAGTACAGCCAGTGAGATTTTGCAAGTCCAGGAGGCAAGCTGTGGGGGTTACTGATAGTGTGACATAAACCCAACATCCCGGTTTAGGCCGTCCTCATGTGTGTGGAACTGTGCAAATGTCCCGAGGCATGGTACACTGGGGGAACCATGCAGACGCTACGACAACGGATGAATGAACACCGCTCGACAATCACCAGGCAAGACTGTTCTCTTCCTGTGGGGGAGCACTTCAGCGGTCACGGGCATTCAGCCTCTGATCTTCAGGTAAGCGTTCTCCAAGGCGGCCTTCACGACACACGACAGCGCAGAGTCGCTGAGCAGAAACTGATAGCCAAGTTCCGCACACATGAGGACGGCCTCAACTGGGATGTTGGGTTTATGTCACACTATCAGTAACCCCCACAGCTTGCCTCCTGGACTTGCAAAATCTCACTGGCTGTCCTGTCTGGAGACAATACACATCTCTATAACCTGTGCTTAATGCTCCCTCCACTCACATTGTCTGTATCTTTAAGATTCGCATTCTAATCAGTATTCTGTAACTTGATTTTGTGTCTCTGTGCCCTGTTTGAGAGCAGATTTCCACTCCATCTGACGAAGGAGCAGCGCTCCGAAAGCTAATGGCATTTGCAACCAAATAAACCTGTTGGACTTTAACCTGGTGTTGTTAAAACTCTTACTGTGTTTACTCCAGTCCAACGCCAGCATCTCCACATCATAGGTTAGAAGAGGCAGGTCTGAATTGTAAACAAGGCGACCTTCCTCCTTTATTCAAGCTGCTTGTAATGGATTGATCAAAAGTCAGCACTTTTCTTTTATAATAAACGTTACAATTGCTGACTAATTAACTCTGAGCTACAGGCTCAGTGGACCAAAACCTCATCTAAAACCGAAGCACTCTAAAAAGCAAGTGTAATGTCCTAACCATGTTAGGGATTGTGGGGTTTAAACAAAGTAACACACAACAGGTATATCGAAACTCCTGTGAAATAAACTGTGAATCATTATGATTAAATCTGTTCCAGTTTACCAAATCTTGCAAAAATGTCATCAAGTTTTTCAATGGTTTGTTCTGTTGCAGTAGATCTCATGGTAACAACTTCTGGCCACTTTGAGTGTGCATTAATTCTGACCAAGAATATGTAACCCTCAAACAGACCAGCAAAATCTACATGCAATCATTGTCTTGGCACTTTAGGCCACTCCCAAGGGTGTAAAGGAGACAAAAGTGGTGTATTTCTTATTTGTGCACAGTATTGACACTTTTTCTTCAATCTGAGCATCTAAATCCGACCACCAAAAATAACTATGTGCTAATTCCTTCACCTGGACTATTCCAGGGTGTTCTTTATGTAGTTGTTCAGGAACCCTTCCACGCCGAGTAGAAGGAATATTTGCTTGGATTCCTTACAATGGACACCAACCTTGGATGGTCAACTCAAGCTTTATTGGCATATGGTTTCAAATCAGGATGCATATGACACGTTCCTGCTATCATTCCTTTCAATACCATATCCATCACCTTCCTCATCAAAGGATCATTTTTGGTATGTCTCTGAACTTGAAAAGCTGTCAAAGGAAAATGATCTACTCACAAAAAATAAAGGCTATTAGAAAAACTAATTGGCGGCATCTGCTCAATAGCTAAAGGTAAGCATGATAATGCACCAGCATTAACATGGCACTTTGATTAACGATATTTTATATCATAGGAGTGTGCAGATAGAATCAGTGGTCATCTTTGCAATCGGCTAGCAGTTAACGATGGTCCTAACGATGGCCTTTATATGGTCCAAAAATAGTAGTTAAGGGCCGATGATCAGTCAATAATGAAGTGACAACCATAAAGTGATGAAACCTTTGTACGCCAAAAATTATACTCAACACTTATTTTTCCAGCTGACCATAGTTAGATTCAGCATTAGTCAGAATAAGTGAAGGAAAAGTTATTGATCATTTCTCTCCCGAAGGCCTAATGTGAGAAACGACTGCCCCTACCCCACAAAGTGAAGCGTCATAAGCAAGTAATAATAGTAGCTTCGGATTAAAATGAACAAATACTTCAAATTTCTGGAAAGCATCTTTGACACCCTTGTATGTTTTCTCACATTCTGTTGTCCAATCCTTTCACTGTTTCAGACAAGTATATTATGCAGTGGCTTTAATATTGTAGCTAAGTTAGGAAGAAATTTGCCATGATAATTTACTAATCCTAAAAAGGACCTCAATTGCATCACATTCGTTGAATGTGGTGCTTCTAAATTAGTATCCATCTTGTTAGGTGCTCTATGTAGGCCTTTACTATCAATAATTTTATCTAAATGCTAGATAATGTCTGGAAAAAGTCTTTTTTTTGTTGATACACAGACCATGTGTTTGAAGACATTTCAATGCTGTTTCTAAATTATTCAAATGCTCTTCTTCACTGGACACTGGAATTAGAATATCATCCAGATAACACCACTATACACTGTACACCAGAGAGACCACTTAAAATCAGAACCATCGATCTTTGGAATAGGGCTGGTGGGGATGTTATTCCAAAAGGTATTCTTTTATAACAGAAAAGAGTAATGATGTTAAGCAATGGTTGAGATTGAGTGGCTACATTCACCTGTAAATATGCTTGTGAAGCTTCAGTCTTGCTGAATATCTGCTCAACTGACAATGCAGCAAACAAATCTTCAATTAGAGGAAGCAGATATTGATCAGAACACAACACTGGATTTATGGTTGTTTTAAAATCACCACAAATACAAACTGAACCATCTGGTTTCATGACAGGTGCGATGGGTGTAGACCAGTCACTCATTGTAACCGGCTTCAACACACCAGTGTTTACAAGTCATACTAATTCTTTTTTGACATTGCATCCGCGTCCTTTTTAAAAATGTGTAAATGCTCTCTGAAAATGATGACGAATGCATTGCCGTGTTTGGTTTGGTTTGCTTGCCATCGGAATTTGGCTTCATCCAGTTTGTAAACAATGATTAACATGTGACATGTGTGTTTGCATATGGCATCACTCTTGCTTTGAGACCTTCTGGTTGGCTATTCGACTTTATCCTGACTTTCACATCACTTCCTTCATTGAGCCAAGTGTCTCTTTGAATACATTCATCTATTTACCCAAGAGATGCTGCAGGTCTGTTTTGGCATCAACTAATCTGTTGAAAGAACTCCAAAGAACAAAGAACAAAGAACAATACAGCACAGGAACAGGCCCTTCGGCCCTCCAAGCCCGCGCCGCTCCCCGGTCCAGGATTGAGTCCTGAATCCAGGATCCCCGCCCAATTTTCCAGCCTATCTACATACCAATATCCTATCCACCGAGCTGTCCCTCACAGCTACGATGCTTTGTTCATTACAACCTATTAACTTACCCCCACCCCCCCATTCCAGACCATGTGATCTCCAGGGAGAGGCGAAAACCCAGAGTGAAAAACCCCAGGGCCAATATGGGGAAAAAAAATCTGGGAAATTCCTCTCCGACCCCCTGAGGCGATCGAAACGAGTCCAGGAGATCACAATGGCCCCGATCGGAAAATGCTTCCCAACCCTAGTCATTTCCACTTCCACGAACACCATATAAATTCCCTGCCCCCGAGACAGGTTCCCAACTATCCGCAGTCTCACTCTGTACTGGCACCAGCAAGATGATCATAGAATGAAGCCTTGAAACGAGAAACCAGGAACAATTAGCCCGCGCCGCTCCCTGGTCCAAACTAGACCACTCTTTTGTATCCCTCCATTCCCACTCCGTTCATATAGCTGTCTAGATAAGTCTTAAACGTTCCCAGTGTGTCCGCCTCCACCACCTTGCCCGGCAACACATTCCAGGCCCCCACGACCCTCTGTGTGAAATATGTCCTTCTGATATCTGTGTTAAACCTCCCCCCCTTCACCTTGAACCTATGACCCCTCGTGAACGTCACCACCGACCCGGGGAAAAGCTTCCCACCGTTCACCCTATCTATGCCTTCCAGTTAAGCTTTATCTTTTCTAACCATGATCTCCCAAGTAGAGCTACAAAATTACCATGGACCGCATGAGAGAGGCAACTCTATTGTTTGTCCACTCAACACTATGTTGACCATGATGTAACCTTTTAATGGCACAATACCTTCCATGTAAGTCCTTAAAATCACATCAGCTGGTTTTAAAGGAAGATGTTTCAGTTTTTGTTAGTATGTAGTCTCAGGAATTAAGGACACAGCAGCACAGGTATCAACCTCCATCCTAATATGTTGTCCACTTAATTTCAGAATCACCCAGAATTTATGTGATTCACCCGGCATGGATAAGACATTCTGTTGGAAAATATTTCATATAAAATGTTTCAAATAAAATACCATATTTCTGGACATTTTCTTCTTCTTCACACTCATAATTCTCTTCTTCCATGTTGTGAATTCTTTTGTAGAATGCAACTTTTTCTTCTTTTTGAAGGTACCCCGATTCTTCTTCTGAATGCTCTTCTCAAGGGAAGCTGGTCTAGCCCAACAAGCTTTTGCAATGTGACCCATTTTGCCACACTTCTTGCATTTACTATCCTTGCTCCAGCATTCACTCACTGAATGGCCCATGCTTCTTGCTGTTTTGACTTCTTATGGACCGTTCCCAACTTGTGGATCTGCATCAGATTGTGAAGCCTCGTTAGCAGCCAGTTCCATCAATGCTGCAAAACCTACTGTCATCTTTAAAATCAAAGCATGTTCAGTAAGCAGTTTTCTTTGGAGAGCCTCATTTTGAAGATCATAGACTAGACGATCTCGAAGAGTATCTTCGAGTGACTCACCAAATTCACAATGTTGTGCCAGCCTTTTTAAGGTTGCCACAAACTGAGAAATGCTTTTGCCTTCCACGTGATTCCTTTGGTGGAACCTGAACTGCTCCGCGATGATCAATGGCTTTGGAGACTAATGCTCTTCTTTGTCAAGTCATCATAAGTTTTGGTTCCTGGCTCCAGAGCAAATAGAAGGCTTTACTTCCTATTATACTGAGAAAAGCTGGTATGAGCAATTCATTAGTCATTTTATTCACTGATGCAAAATACTAAAACTGCTCTGCCTAGGAACTCCATTATTCATTTTCTTCATTGTAAGGATATATGGATCCTGATCCTAATTGACTTGCCATTTCTTTTGCAGGCAGTAGTGACTCAACACTGCTCGGTGTATATTTTTTACTTTACAGCACTTCCTTTTACACCCTGGAGACCATTGACTTAATATATTTTTCTTTTTTCAACCAGCCCACCATACAGCAAAGCATTCACTCTTTTCAAATATGCCAGATACAGCCTGGAATCTCACCCTTCCCTGATCAGAAAACTTTCTCTTTTAAAACCACATAGAGAGCTTTTTTCTCACTTGGTTGTCCTGGCACTGGCACTTCAGGCTTTAATCCTATTGTTGCTTTTTCCCAGCCTTATAATATTCAAAGTGTGAGGACCCACAGCGTTCTTCTTCTACTTACTATCTTTTCTCAAAAATCTCCATGAAACAAAATCCCGACATGACACCAATTTTCCTTTTGTAATGCCCGAACTATGTCAGGAGTTATGGATTTTAAATAAAAAGAAAAGGTGTGGGCAGGATTCTTCCAAAAAAATTCTAAATCCTCAATTCACGTGAAAACGGGAGTAATGGTCTTTTTAGCGTGATTTCCAGAATGATTCTTCAAAACTCTGAGCACCGCAGAGTGCCGAGCGGGATTCACTCTAAAAATCAGGGGGTGTGGCCTATTCCCACTGGAGAGGCCGGCAGCAGAGCGCTGAGCAGGTCACTGCGCATGCGCCGATCTGTCAGCACCAAGATCGGCGCATGCACAGTAGCCCTGCAATGCCGGCCTCCCGATCGCTGGCCATCCCAATTGCTGGCCAGCCCTGCAACCCCCCATCACTGGCCTACCGACCCCCCTCCCCCCCACCATTAGATGGCTTGTCTCCCGGACTTCTGCAGGCAAGCACCGATATACCCTCCCTCCCCGGCCAGCCACGATCTCCCGATCCTCCCCCTCCGCGAGAGTCCTGATCCACCCCCCAGCTGTCCCGAACCCCCCAGCAGCCCCAATCCCTCCGGCAGTCCTGACCTCCCTCCGGCAACCACGACTCTTCCCCAACTGGATGGCCAGTCCCGATCACCGTCCTCCCTCCTTTTGCCTGCGATCCCCATGCAGAGTGGTAGTGGGACCCCCACCCCCACCAATTGCACCTAGGCCCTGTCCACAGTAGACCCCGCCCCCTTGGCACTGCCCCAAGGTGTCCCTTGGGCATGGGCACTTTGCCCCTTGGGCAGTTCTGGGGGCACAGGCTGGCACTGCCAGGTGCCCATGCCCGGGGGCACCACCCCCCACCACCCAAAACCCTGGGGGGCCCCAATTTCCCCTCCTTCATTCCAGTGGGGTCTCTCGCTAGTTCCCCAAATGTGGGGAGCTAGTCTGAACCCCGCTGGAATGAAGTACTCCTGGCGGGCTGGGAGATTTAATCGGGACCTTACAGGTCCCATAATTAACAAATATACATCTTTAAAATACATGCAGAAAAGATTTAAATGACTCACCTGCTTTCTTGCGGTTTCCAGCGTGGCCTGGCCGGCGACTGTTCACCGGCTCTGGTAGAAGCACATGCGTTCCCGGTGCATGCGCAATTCCCTGTTCAAGGCCGCAGACGCAGGCGTCTCCCACAGTGACCCGCCAGAAAAGTTGTGGGCCGCAATGGGAGAATCGCGGCCTTAGATTCAAAGTAACACACAACAGGTTTATTGGAAGAACTGTTCTCTGCACTACACAGGGTACAAACTGAAAGTGAAACAGCAGCCCGTGCAGCATCCTAATGACATCAAATCATGTGGCTGGTTCTTAAAGTAATCGTGCAACCTTTTAAATATGTAGGAGCAAGGTTCATAAGTTTAAGTGATGTCCTTTTTAAAATTAGTTTCTTTCTATCGGTTTAGTGGCTAAAGGCACTGATAGCTGGTCTTTTGCCGCTACCTGATGGTTTAGTCTGTAAATGTGCATTCCTCAGTCTCTGCTGATACATTTAGAAGAATACAGATGTGCTTAGTAATCTAAACAAAGACTCCATCTCAGTTACAATAATTTCTATTGTTTTCAGTGAAAGGTCACATTGAAATTGTCTCAAAGTTACAATGTTAAGGGATCTGTACTTACACTGCAAACCTCAAATAATATTCAGTTGTACTTCTCTGTGTTGCCAATCTTGATTGGGTAAATGGGACTCAGGGAGCAAGGAAAGATCCATCAATTGACTATTCAAACCTATCTCATTGTGGGTTAATTTGGAGACGGCATCGATCTTGCCTAGGGAGATGACCATGCCCTCAGTCGCATTGACTAAGGTGGGGAGTGTGTATGGATGTGGAGGAGGGATGAAAGATGGCATAATGGGAATGGTCAGGTTAAAACGCACACTTGATGAAGGAGAGCTGTGACCATAGTCGTACATTCCAAATTATCCCAGTCACTCTGTGCACAGAGGTCCTGATCTAAACACAATCAAGTTCCAAGCATAACATTTCTTTGCAACCCAGCTGTGCACATATATCAAAATTCAACCACACTTTCCTGCACATGGTGAGGTAATCCTGTTCAGGGAATGAAAACATCCAGCTGATTAATAATTTAAAAACTTCTAGGATATCGAGCTTCGAAATTCTAATAATAAAAATGTTGAAATAAACTTGTTGGACTGCAGGGGAATGGTTCGCTATTCCTTTGCAGCTATGGCAATTATTTTGACGCAAAAGAAATGAACTTTGCACTTTATGATCAAGGAAATGAATTGAGGGTAAAGACTTCAAATCTTTTCCAAGCAATATCGATTTGCCAAGAAATGTAATCCTTGAATGGGAATTACTTTTGGATCAGGATTTCTTTGGCTTTCATGAAAGGCAATAAATGTGCAGGATTAGCATCTCAATTCCATTCCTTCAGGAACACAGGAACAAAGGAATAGGCGATTTAACCCCTTGAGCCTATTCCGCTATTCAGTGAGATCACGGCTGCTCTGTGACTTGACTCTACATAACCCCCTTTGCCCCATATATTTAATGTCTTTAGTTACCAAAACGTATCGATCTCAGATTTGAAATTAACATTCGATTGAGCATCAATTGTCATTTGCCGTTGAACGTAGAATTGTTTCCTAATTTTACTCCCGAAAGGCCAGGCTCCATTTTAAGACTATACACTGTAGTCCTAGATGCACCAACCAGACAATTTCCGTCCACCCTATCAGTTCTCCTTAATATCTAGAAAACTTTAATCAAATCACTGCTTCCCATTTTAACTGATGTGGAGATGCCAGCGTTGGACTGGGGTAAACACAGTAAGAAGTCTCACAACAAGTGGCTTTTGCTACCAAATAAACCTGTTGGACTTTAACCTGGTGTTGTGAGACTTCTTACTGTGTTTACCATTTTAACTTCCAGGGAATGCAAATCTATTTTGGATAGTCACTAGTAATTTAACCCTTGGAGTCCAGGTATCATTCTAATAAATCAACACTGTAATCTTTTCAAGGTCAATAGAACCTTCCTAAAATGGTGATATATTGTCAAAGGGCCTATGTTGTTCCTCATCAGGCTCTTTTCCCTAATAAAGCTTTAGAAGTTTATTGTGCTGATTTTAGAATCCTTGCACGTAGTATTAATTCTTCCATTTTAAGAACATAGAAAAAGCAGTAGCAGTAGAATTGAGCGTGCGCTACCACATGATCATGGCTGATTTTCAGCCTCAATTGCACTTTCCCACCTGCTCCCTATATCTCTTGATTCACTAAGACATTTCCATCTGAGCCTTGCATATTTTCAGCAATGGAGAATCCGCAATATTCTGGGGTAGAGAATCCAAAGGTTCATAACTCTTTGAGTGAAGAAATTTCTTATCATTTAAGTCTTAAGTCATCAGTCCTTATTCTGAGATTGTGTCCTCATGTTCTAGATTCCCTAGCCAGGGAAAACAATTTTTCAGTTTCCATTCTGTCAGGCCCTTTCAGTGTTTAATTCTTCTAAACTCCAGAGAGTATAGGCCTAATTTGCTTGAGCACTCACCACAGGACAAGTCTCTCATCCCAGGGACCATATAAGGAACCTTTGCTGGACTGGATCCAGAGCAAGTGTATCCCTCTTCAAATAGGGAAACTAGGAGTTGAAATCTATGGCTGGGATGCATTGCTTTCTACCCTGTTGGAAATGTCAGTCATGAGCTGACTGACTTATGAAAAAGCAGCCCTGCAATGATGACAAGCGATGGGTGACCTAAACAAGCAGAGAGCGATGCTTCTGCCCTTCCATGGGAATAAATCCTGCACCAGAGAGCTACCAGCCAATCCGATTGGCCAACAACACTAGCAGTAACGTAACACCAGTACTCAGTAGTGGGTGCTGCTGGGATTGCAAGCAGGCCCGTGAAGAAGAACAATGGATCCTGGACTCGGTAACTTTTAGCTCTTTGGGTGGGAGGATTCAGGTGCGGTAGGGATGGGGGTGGAGTAATTGGGTTTTGGAGGGCAGCCAGGGAGTCATAAAGGGGGACAGGGGATAATATGCACAGGGCACCTCCCCAAAAGATGTACACCCCACCCCCTTTCCTGCAGATTCCTGCACATCAGATGAAATGTGGGCAGTGTATTATTTGGGGCAACAGGCCTGTCAACAAACTCAATAGCCTGTTAATTATTTTTTTAATGGTGAGCAGGCTGTTAATTTTGGCAACTGTCTACTGCATTATGGGAAACCAGGATGTTGATTTTGGGTTTATGACTCAACGTCATTATGTTGGACTTTATGCATGTGTGGGACGGCAGAAATTCCAGTTTGCAAACATTACAAGCCAACCCCTGACTTACGCAACTCCAGATGTGATCTCACCAGTGGCCTGTACAGTTTAGCAAGACATCCCATCCTCTTGAAAATAAAGGCCAACATGCCGTTTGCCTTTCTAATTGCTTGCTGTACCTGCATGCCAATTTATTAGCTGGAATTCTACCACCGTGCCCACCATGGAATTGGAGCAGGCGAGGGATGGACAACGGAAATGTCCATTGACCTCGGGCGGGATTTTCCCAGTTTCACTAAAGCAAGGCGGTAAAATCCCGCTCTGTGTGTTTCGGGTATAAGTACACCCAAGACCCCCGAACATTAACATTTACAACTTTCACACCTTTTAAAAATCTGCTTTTTCATTCTTACTACCAAAGTGTATAAACTCAAGCTTCACCAGATTATTCTCCATCTTGTTGCCCACTCACTTAACCTGCTCATATCGCTTTTCAGCCTCTTTGTGTCCCCCTCACAGTTTACATTCCCACCTAGCTTTGTATCATCAGCAGATGTAGATACATTACTCTCTGTCTCCTCATCTGAGCCATTAATGTAGATTATAAATAGCTGATGTCCCAGCACTGATCCTTGCAGCACTGTACTAGTTACAGCCTATCAACTTGAGAATGCTCCCTTTATCCCAACTTGCTTACTGTCCATTAACCAATTTTTAAAGTCTATTCTGGTCTTACTATCTGTGTTAGCACCTTTTGTTGTTCTTTGATGTTCAGTGCACCTGTTTTCATTTTTCTTTGAGTTTAGTTTCATGACTATCACATTAGTCATTCATGCACTTTTTTTTGACAAGTATAACTCTGTGGTATAAACTGGTTCTGTATCACATTAAGTTCTTTTCTGAACACCTCATGTTGATCTGTTGTTGAACAGATTTGCCCAGTTTATTATGGACAGTCTCAGTCACATTATATTGAAGTCAGCCTTACCTAAATCTACAATCGTAGTAGTTCTTTTGTGTTTCATCTTTGCAAACATTACATTGATCTTGTTATGATCCCTATCAGGTAAATATTCATGCACCATTCAGCTCTTTAGTCATTACTAAATCTAATATTGTAATATCCTGTTTTGCAAATTCAAAACAATCCTGAACACACTCAGGAAATTCTTTATGACATGAGCTAGTCTGCTTATCTCAATCTACATGAAAATTACACATTTTCCCATTAAAACCACGCTACCTTGGCTACAGACATGACTAATCTCTTGATTTATACATTCCACCACTTCATGGCTGCTACCAAGGGATCGCTACACAACTCCCATTACAGTCTTAAATCCTTTTCTACTTCATGATTCTGTCCATAAAACCTGCTTACTTCTCATTATATCCTTTCAAGCCATTAAAGTGATTTCTCCATCTTTTGCGTGGACTTTGTAACCTGGAATACTTAGTTCCCAGTTTTTACTGTTGTGTCTCAGTGATGCCTCCCATGTCTTGGCTCTAAGCTGAATTTACTCCCGCAATTCATTGAATGTATTCCTTATGCTCTGTGTGTTATCATATTTTATTCATTAACAATGGATCTGAGACATTTGTCCATATTTTATCATTGTTATGCACACCTATTGAGTACTGTCAGCATTCAGGATTGGTAGTTTATGACATCAATTCGCATCTAATGGTCATCTGGTTCACTAATGTCCTTTAAGGAAGGATATCTGCCATGCTTACCCAGTCTGGCCTACATGTGACTCCAGACCCACAGCAATGTGGTTGGCTCTGAAATGGCCTAGCATCCAAAGACAATTAGGGATGGACAACAAATGATGGCCTTGCTAGCGATGCCCGCATCCCATGAAAGAATAAAGGGAAAAAAGAATCCAGGAAGTTGAAAACATGGTGGTGTCCACTGTGTCTAGCACTGCAACAGACAGGAAGGTGACTCTATTAGTCATTTAACTGCAAAAATGAAATATTAAAAGACAGAAACAAAAAACATTCCCTCAAGCTACTTCTTAAACGTCTCCCCTTCAGATGTACATCTTCAAACACGGTTTGGTCACCTCTACAACTCTTCTGTCACTGGCGTATAAAATGCCTTGGGCTGTTTAACCACATTAAAAGAACCATATAAATGCGAATTATTGCAGAATATCAAGTATTTGCTACCAAATCACAGCAGGAAGCAGCAGCATGTTTTAAAAGTCTAGTCAGGTTTGTATATAGTCTGTATTGTTTAGCATTTCAATTATTTTGGATTGAATTGCTGAATGAATGGTTCACTGTATTATAAACCAAAGAGGTGCCAATTGGCTCAGCTTATTCCTGTTTTAATAGAAATCTTGATCCAAGGGTAATTCAAATATAACATGCCTTGACAAACCCATTATTCATCTATCAAGATTTTAATGTAATAGGATTAAATGAGAAATTATTTGGCATTTTGGGGTTTTATTTCTTCAGTTTCCTGCTTCTATTGTCTATCTGGTGTCAACTGAATAAAATGGGCATTGTTATTAATCCAGCCTATAGTGGCCGATACCTGACATGTTGATACATTACTTCCTCTGGCAGTGGTTAAGCTATACATTCAACATTTGCTTTCTGCAGAAAACTCTCCGGGTGGGGGGGGTGGTCTACAAGGACAAATTGACTTGAAAGTTCTACAATATTTTTATTTAAACAAAGCTGTGGAATTTGCAAAACTGGTTTAATTTTTAACAAATTCTTAATCGTGAATCAATAACCCCTGACTAATAGATTCAACACCACTGTTCCAAAGAAATTCTTCTGAGTGTTTTGAATGTTAAAAGTACAGTAATTTGCCCTTTCTGCCTTTTTTCTCTTGCACTTTCCAAAGCTTAGTTCAACTCGTTATTTGCGTTTGGCCCTATGACATGGGGTGGAACATAATTGCAATTCAGGAGGATCTGTGTGGGCATGAGCGAATCTGTGAGGTATTCTGTCTGAAGGGTATATTCCTTCTGGATCACAGGAATGTTGAGGCAGCCTGCATTAACACGTTCGTCAAATAAAGTGCTAAATAAAATTAGTTGCAAAGGATGCACGTTTATAAAGTTTCTTAGCACAAGGCAATCTGAAGCAATTGGAGCCTGCAAACAGAATAACTGATCCGTGATTTGAAATATCTGGAGTTTAAAAAGCAATGTAGGTTTGGAACCGAGGTACTTATTTCTGTCCCTTTGCGGTATACCTGAAATTGTCTCCTATACTGGACCAAGGCATCACTATCAATGTCACTTGCTCAGTATTCAGATACAGTCCTTCTGGGTGTTGTCCATGAAGCTTCTCAATCGCGGAATTGTTCATGAAAGCCCTGCAATGTATGGACTTGCAGCAACAGCACCATGACACTCATCATTCAGGAATGTACACCACTGAATCAGGATCAACCGCATTAATCAAAGTTAAATACTTTAAAAGCTGGAAATGCGTTCCTTCAATAATAAATAAAAACAGAAAATGTTGGAAGTACTCAGCAGTTCTGGCAACAACTGTAGAGAAAGAAATTGATTCAATGGGTTGCATTTTGTTGGAGGCCATGGTCCACGCCCTGCCAGCTAAAAAGGCAAGAGTTAGCCCCAACAGTTGCCTCATAGAGTTTAATCCTGGGAGCAGAATTAATCGCTTTAATGTATGATTTTGGCCCCTTTCTCGGGAGGAAAACCGGCCTTAAAAAACTGCCAGCCAATTGAATGGCCGGCAGCTCAGTCGTCTCAACAGTGCCATCGAGGAATGGTGGTGACTGCTGGGACTACAAGCAGTCCTCCCAGTGCAGAAGCCCAAGGAAGTCCAGTATCATGGGTCTTGATAAGATGGAGAGTGGATCACTAGGTTCAAGAGGCCCAGTGGTGGTTTAAAGGGGGATGGCCTTAAGTTGGGCTCAATTGGGCTAAGGAGGCCTGTAAAAATGGTATGGCAATTATCATGGGGGATTTTAATCTACATGTCGATTGGTCAAACCAGGTAGGTCAAGGCAGCCTTAAGGAGGAGTTCATAGAATGTATCTGCGATAGTTTCCTTGAACAGTATGTAATGGAACCTAAGAGGGAGCAAGCTATCCTAGATCTGGTCTTGTGTAATGACAGTAAGGAGTCTAACAACACCAGGTTAAAGTCCAACAGGTTTATTTGGTAGCAAACACCACCACTTAGGCGTTTGCTACCAAATAAACCTGTTGGATTTTAACCTGGTGTTGTTAGACTCCTTACTGTGTTTACCCCAGTCCAACGCCGGCATCTCCACATCTTGTGTAATGAGACAGGAATAATTAATGATCTCATAGTTAGGGATCCTCTCGAAAGGAGCGATCTCAGTATGGTTGACTTTAAAATACAGATGGAAGGTGAGAAGGTAAAATCCAATGTCTTGTGCTTAACCAAAGGAGAGTACAATGGGTGAGGAAGGAGTTGGTTAAGGTAGACTGAGAGCCAAATACTTTATGGTGGGACAATTGAGGATCAGTGGAGGACTTTTAAAGCAATCTTACACAGTGCTCAGCAAAAGTATATACCAGTGAAAAGAAAGGACTGTAGAAAAAAGAATAATCAGCTCTGGATATCTAAGGAAATAAAGCAGGGTATCAAATGGAAAGAAAATGCACACAAAGTGGCAAAGATTAGTGGGAAACTAGAGGATTGGAAAATCTTTAAAGGTCAACAGAAAGCCATGATAAAAGCTATAAAGAAAAGTAAGCTAGATTATGAGAGTAAACTAGCTCAGAATATAAAAGCAGATAGCAAAAGTTTCTACAAATATATAAAATGAAAAAGAGTGGCTAAGGTAAACATTGTTCCTTTAGGTGATGAGAAGGGTGATTTAATAATGGGAAATGAGGAAATAGCCGAGGCATTGAACAGGTTTTTTTGTGGTCTTCACAGTGGAAGACACAAATAACATGCCAAAAATTGATGACAAGGAGGCTATGGCAGGTGAGGACCTAGAAAAGATCATTATCACTAAAGAAGCAGTGTTAGGTAAGATAATGGGGTTAAAGGTAGACAAGTCTCCTGGCCCTGATGGAATGCATGCCAGGGTACTAAAAGAGATGGCAGAGGAAATAGCAAATGCGCTTGTGGTAATTTACCAAAATTCGCTGGACACTGGGGTGGTTCCAGCAGATTGGGAAACAGCAAATGTGACGCCACTGTTTAAAAAAGGAGGTAGACAAAAGGCAGGTAACTATAGGCCGGTTAGCTTAACTTCTGTAGTAGGGAAAATGCTTGAATCTATCATCAAGGAAGAAATAGCGAGACACCTGGATAAAAACTTTCCCATTGGGAAGACGCAGCATGGGTCCATGAAAGGCGGATCATGTTTAACTAATTTACTGGAATTCTTTGAGGTTATAATGAGCGCGATGGACAACGGGAAATGGGTGGATGTGGTGTATCTGGATTTCCAGAAAGCATTCGACAAGGTGCGCACAAAAGGGTGCTGCATAAGATAAAGGTGCACGGTGTTACGGGTAATGTATTAGCATGAATAGAGGATTGGTTAACTAACAGAAAGTAAAGAGTGGGGATAAATGGGTCTTTTTCTGGTTGGTGAATCTGTGGAATTCCCTGTCCAGTGAAGCAGTTGAGGCTACCTCATTGAATGGTTTTAAGGCAAGGATAGATAAATTTTTGAACAATAAAGGAATTAAGGGCTATGGTGAGTGGAGCTGAGTCCACAAAAAGATAAGCCATAATCTTGGTGAATGACGGAGCAGGCTCGAGGGGCCAGATGGCCTACTACTGCTCCTAGTTCTTATGTTCTTATGTGACTAATGGTGTGCCTCAGGAATCACTGTTGGGACCGCAATTGTTTACAATTAACATAGATGATTTGGAGTTGGGGACCAAGTGTAGTATGTCCAAGTTCGCAGATGACACTAAGATGAGTGGTAGGGCAAAGTGTGCAGAGGACACTGAAAATCTGCAAAGGGATATAGATAGTTTAAGTGAGTGGGCGAGGGTCTGGCAGATGGAGTACAATGTTGGTAAATGTGTCGTCATCCATTTTAGTAGGAATAACAGCAAAATGGACTATTATTTAAATGGTAAAAAATTGCAGCATGCTGCTGAGCAGAGGGACCTGGGTGTCCTTGTGCATGAATCGCAAAAGGTCGGTTTGCAGGTGCAGCAGATAATTAAGAAGGCAAATGGAATTTTGTCCTTCATTGCTAGAGCAATGGAGTTCAAAAACAGCGAGATTATGTTGCAGCTGTATAAGATGTTGGTGAGGCTACACCTGGAACACTGTGTACAGTTTTGGTCTCCTTACTTGAGAAAGGATGTACTGGCACTGGAGGGGGTGCAGAGGACATTCACTAGGTTAATTCTGGAGTTGAGAGGGTGGGCTTATAAGGAGAGACTGAGTAGACTGCGACTATACTCCTTGAAATTTAGAAGAATGAGAGGGGAATCTTATAGAAACATATAAAATTTTGAAGGGAATAGATAAGATAGAAGCAGGGAGGCTGTTTCCACTGACAGGTGAAACTAGAAGTAGAGGGCATAGCCACAAAATAATGGGAGCAGATTTAGGACTGAATTGAGGAGGAACTTCTTCACACAAAGGGTTGTGAATCTGTGGAATTCCCTGCCCAGTGAAGCAGCTGAGACTGCCATGTTGAATGTTTTTAAGGCAAAGATAGATTTTTGAACAGTAAAGGAATTAAGGGTTACGGTGAGCGGGTGGGTAAGTAGAGCTGAGTCCACGAAAAGATCAGCCATGATCTTATTGAATGGCGGAGCAGGCTCGAGGGGCCAGATGGCCTAATCCTGCTCCGAGTTCTTATGTTCAAAGGAGATACCCCCCACCACTCCACCACCTTGCAGAACCCCAGCCTCCTGACTCACTCATCGTCTCCTTGTGGCTAAAGCTGAATTTGGGGTGTTGCACCTCAAGCCTTGCTGTTGCTGGCCTGCCCTGGGTCGAGTGACAAATCTGCTTGCCTTTTACAAAAGCAGTAAAACCTCAGCAGCCTCGGCCCTAGCCTCCTCACCTCATCGCCTCTCTTCATTCCTCACATTTGCATTCCTCAAGTTTGGACCAATGCTTTCTCACTCTTTCACTCTCACTCTCACTCTTTCAGACTCACCAATCAGAGTCTGATTTTGCTATGCATTGCCTGCTGATAGGCTCATCAGCAAATGCAGAGTGGTCGAGCTCTGATTGGCTGCCCAGTGCACCAATTGGCATGAGGCTCCCTCTCATTGGTTCGGGCCCTGTACCTAGACCTTGTAAATCTGCCTCTACTCCCCATGTGTGAAATGTTGGAGGTGGCAAGATGAGGACCTTAAGTGGCCATTAATAGACCCAAAGGTGTTGGGCTGCACAATGCCTCCTCCAAACCCCATAGATTCTCAGGCAGGTCAAGGGCAGGTGGATGGGTAGGCAGTGGGAAGGCCAGCTGCTGGATTTTTGAGCCCCCTTGCCTGAACTTTCTGGTGGGGGAGTGTAAAATCCAGCCCAGTGGTTCAGGCCTGTGACCTTCCATCAGAACTGGGAAAAATTAGAAATATAATGGTTTTTAAACAAGTGAAAGGTTGGGGTGGGTAGGGGAAAAAAACAAAAGAAAGACCTCTGAGAGGGTCAAGAGCCAGAGAGATGAACTTACACAAATGTTCATGGTGCAAGTTCAAAGGAAATTGTAATGGGAGAACTAAAGAAACTATCGACATGTCCAGGGGAGTTGTGAATAGGAGGATCATGAATCATCTGAAAGCAGGAAAAAGAGAGCAACAAGAGAGAAAACAAAGCTGCAAAGAAAGTGGAGACAAAATAGGGCAGAGATTATGATTCAAAATTGTTGAACTCAAATTTGAGTCCAGAAGTTCTGTCAAATGCTCAGATGAAGGTTGAGATGCTGTTCCTTGCGCTTGTGCTGAGCTTCATTGGAACACTGTAGAAGGCCATGGACAGCAAGATCAAGGGGAGAATCTCAGGGGTCACACTTATGGACTGAACAGAGATGTTTTGCAAAGCAGTCACCCAGTCTGTTTTTGGTCTTCCCAATGTAGATGAGAACACAATGTGGGCAGTGAATACAGTGTACTAAATTGAAAGAAGTACAGGTAAGTCACTGTTTCACCTGGAGGGAGTTTTTGGGGCTTTGGAAGGTGAGAAGGGAGGGCAGGCATTGCATCTCCTGTGCTTGCATAGAAAGGTGCCATGGGAAGGGGAGAAGAGGTGTTGGGATGATTGATGAAGGGAACAGGATGTCGAAGAGTCCCTTCAGGATGGAAGGAGAGAAGAAGATGTGTTTGGTGGTGATGAAGCCAGAAATGGCAGAGGTTGATCTATTGAATATGGGGGTTGGTGGGTGGAAGGTGAGGATATGGAGAAACCTTATCATGATTCCTGGAGGGAGGGGAAGATGTGAGAGCAAAGGCACATGAAATAAAATAACACGGTCAAAAGGGCCTGTCAACCACGGTGAATGAGGGGGAGGGGGCAGTGGTGGGGGTGGAATCCTTGGTGAGGAAAAAGAAAAATCCTGGCTCAGAAGTTTGCAACATCAGAATAGATGCAATCTACACAGAGAAACTGGGAGAATGGAATAGAGTCTTTACAAGAAGCAGGATGTGAGAAAATATAGTAACGAGAGCTGTGCAAGTGGATGGAATTATAGTGAATATTGGCTGATAGCCTATTCTCACAACTGGAGGCAGAGAGGTCAAGGAAAGGAAGGGTAAATTTAGGTATAGACCTTGTGAAGGAGAGAGAAGGATGAAAATTGGCAACAAAATGAATAAAATGCTCCAGTTCAGGGTGAAAGAAGAAATGTCAGTAATACAATCATCAATGTACTGGAAAAGGCAGTGAGGGAGTGCTCTCAGCAGGTCAGGTTCCGTATATCTCACACAAAGGTCAAGTATAACTAGGGTCAATGCAGTTACCAACAGCAATACAAGTTATTTAGAGGAAGTGAGTTGAAAGAGAAGTTGTTCAATGTGAGTGAGATCATAGAATCCCACATTACAGAAGGAGGCCATTCAGCCCATCAAGCCTGCACCGGCCACAATCCCACCCAGGCCCTATTCCCATAACCCTGCACATTTACCCTGCTAATCCCCCTGACACTAGGGGTCAATTTACCATGGCCAATCAACCTAACCCGCATATCTTTGGAGTGTGGGAAGAAACTGGAGCACCCGGAAGAAACCCACGCAAACATGGGGAGAAAGTGCAAACTCCATACAGACAGTGACCTGAGACTGGGATTGAACCTGGGTCTCTGGTGCTGTGAGGCAGCAGTGCTAACCACTGTGCCGCCGTGCCAGCCAAGTTCAGCCAGATGGAGGAAGGTACTGGTGAATGGGGACTCATTGGGTCTCCAGCCAAGGAAGAAATGAAGAGCTTTCAGATCTTCCTCATGGGGAGTGGAGGTACAAAGGGATTGGACTTTCATGGTGAATAGGCTAGGAATCTGGAGAGTATTGAATTGACAAAGAGTATTGAAAGAAGTGTCAGAACGAGCTTCTTCACCTCTTTCAGAAATGGCCTGTTCAAAAATCCAAATGTGCTGACAAACAGCATATGAAAGGTTCATTTCATAGACATGGACATGACTTTGTTGTACAGAATACAATGCACAAGAAAGCAGCAATTTTGAGCTTAAGCTCAGATCTTTCTAATCCACATATTAAAAAGCAAACCAGCAAGGAAATAACTACTGGCCCACACAATCTGTAGTGCTCCTTCAGGATGGCCTGAAAATCCCCAATTAAAAGGCTGTTGTGGGGGGGATGGCAGGGGGCATCATTCATTCAAACAACATGATAAATATTTTTGCTTCATCGTTTTTGCATTGACCTCTCTTTTGCATCAACCTCCCATCCATTGACTCTGTCTACACTTCCCGGTGCCTCGGAAAAGCAGCCAGCATAATTAAGGACCCCACGCACCTCGGACATTCTCTCTTCCACCTTCTTCCATCAGGAAAAAGATACAAAAGTCTGAGGTCACGTACCAACCGACTCAAGAACAGCTTTTTCCCTGCTGCCATCAGACTTTTGAACGGACCTACCTTATATTAAGTTAATCTTGCTCTATACCCTAGCTATGACTGTAACACTATGGCCAGAATTCTCCCTAAAAAATTCTAAGTGTCGAATTCACATTAAAACTGGAGTAAATCACACTGTTTTTTTCAGTGGGAGTCTCAAAATGAATCTCCTACACTCTGTGCACTGCAGAGTGCAATAGCGTGATTCCCTCCAGAATTCAGGGGGCGGGGCTTATCCCCACCCGGGAGGCTGGCAGCATAGTGCTGAGCGGAGCACTGTGCATGTGCCGCTTGTCAGCACCTGAGATCGGCGCATGTGCAGTAGCCCCGCACTGTCGGCCTCCCAATCGCTGGCCAGTTTCATCACTGGCCAGCCCCGCAACCCTCGTATCATCGGTCTTCTCACTCCCCCACGAACCAATCACTGGCCCCCCCAAACATGTCCGGCCCAGCCTACAACCCCCCACCCCCCCACAGCGAACCACCACCCAAAGCCCCCGATCTCCCATGCCCTCCCCGATCCAATACCCCCCCCATGTCCGACAGTCCCGACACCCCCTCCCCGCAGCCCTGACCCCCCTACCCCCAACAGTCCCAACACCCCTAGCAGACTGATCTACCCCTCCACCCTGATGGCCCACCCCAATCGCTGGCCTCCCTCCCTCCTCCACCAATTCCTATGCAGAATGGCAGCGGGACTCCCCCCACCTCCATCGATTGCACCACCAGGCCCTGCCCCATCATGCCCTGCCCCCTTTGTTGTAGTGTTAAATTGGCAATGCCAAGGTGCTTCCTGGGCATGGGCACTTTGCCCCTTGGGTGGCTTCGGCTGGCACTGCCAAGGTGCCAATGCCCAAAGGGCACACCCCCCCACTGCCCAACCCCCTGTGGGGCCCTGACTGCCCCCTCTTTACTCTAGTGGGGTCAGGCCGCTTGTTCCTCCAAAGTGAGGAGCAATAGTAATCCCCGCTGGAGTGAACCACTCTGGCGACGGGGGAGTTGCCAGCAGGCCTGGAGACTTCAGTCCCAGGCCCATTAATCACATAAAAAATATATGGCGCAGATGTGATGCCAGTGGAAGCGCTAGTGGGATGGGATGCGCAGCGTGGATCCCGTGCATCAGGCTCCGCTGGAATCTCCCGGCCTGCTGCACTAAAAAATTAGTGCAGCAGGATGGGAGAATCGCCCCCTGTATTCTGCACCCTCTCCTTTCCTTCTCCCCTATGTACTCTATGAACGGTATGCTTTGTCTGTATAGCATGCAAGAAACAATACTTTTCACTATATCCCAATGCATGTGACAATAATAAATCAAATCAAACAAAGTTTTGCATTTGTCTTCAACAATTTAAATGTTTATAGCAGTCATTATATATAAAAAGACATGTCTCAGAGTGGTGGAAAGTGAGTATGCAAAGATATCCAAATGATTTGCAATTACCACCAATCATACATATCAAACAATTAATTTCCTGCCTTATCCCAGCCTAATGCTTGACCCAGCACTTTCCTTCTTCCAGATCAGTGGGAGAGACAAATATGATAACAAGCACATATTTGTCCATTTCTGTGTTGTAGCAGTATTCAGTAATGTAAATTAGTAGTTCCACAAAATTATATATATTGAACAAAATAACACAATGCCAATGTTTCTGGATATTCTTTGTGCTTTCATTTTGCTTTGACAATATACAGACAAATATTAGTGAAATTTAAGCCACACAGAAATGTTTTTATACAATCTCGATCATGACCCTGACGAATAATCACAGGATAAAAACACTTCACATTTTTGGATAACATTCTAAAACAACAAGGTTTTGCATCGTGTAAAATTCTAAATATTTCATTATGTGAGTTGAGATCAAGTGAAGAATATGCAATGGAAAGAAAGTTATTTACTGAATTAAAAACATGGTAAAAGTGAATGCAAATAATTAAATATAACAGAAAATGGGATTGGATTAAACTTAATTATGTTCATTGCAAGTTGTTCACCCTATACTACAAAATGTCATTTGCAACATTCCAGATGTCTTTCATTTTGCTGAAGTTGGATCAACTTTGAGGTGAATCAAAGCAATTCCTTTCTGACAGGCAAAAGTCTTTTGCTGTCTTCTGTGCATAATCTGGGAAAAGATACAAGAAAGTTCAGGGACTGGTCAGTAAAAGGAAAGAAAGGACTTGCATTTTTATATACTGCCTTTTCATAACCGAAGGATGTCTCAAAGCATTGTACAGACAATTAAATACTTTCTGAAACGTAGCCACTGTGTAATGTAGGAGATGATGTGGAGATGCCGGCGTTGGACTGGGGTAAACACAGTAAGGAGTCTAACAACACCAGGTTAAAGTCCAAAGTTGGACTTTAACCTGGTGTTGTTAGACTCCTTACTAATGTAGGAAATGCAGCTGCCAATTTACATACAGTAAAGCCCCACAAACAGCACTGGGATATATGTCCATATAATCTGTTTCACTGTTGCTGGTTAAGGGGTGAATATTGGTTAGGCCACCAGCGAGAACTCTCCTGTCCCTTGAGATAGTGCCATGGGATCTTCTACATCCAGCTTTGTGGACAGATGGTGCCCTAGGTTATAATCTCATCTGGAAGATGTAGGCAAGAATGAAAGAGGAATCAGTTATGGTTTTCATCATTTGTCATGGGTTCAGTAAAAAATTGCAAGCAGAGTTGTTTAGTTCTATCCTCAAATTAATAATAAGAGGGATTAGAGCTTTGTTTGCCCCATCTTTTGGGTGCAGGGGTCACAACTCGCAACCTGCTCCAAGCTTCTGAACAAGGTGGGCAGACTAAATTTTGTGCACCCACCTCTGCATGATTGTAGTCTCTAGTCAAGCAGCTCCTGCACTGCTTCCTTCTTCTTTGTGCTGTTGGCTGCCTCTGTGCTCGACAGGGGGCTGTTTGGTATTGTGCGGACATCAAGTGGTGCAGGCTGTCTCTCTTGAAGGGAAGTTGCAGTGAATACTATTGGTGGAATTTCAATGATGGACAATTGAACACTACAGCAGAGGTTACAGGGTGATGCATCTACTGCTGAATGCATTAATGGTGGAATGAGCAGGAGAAGGGGTTCTGTGGGGGCCCAGATGCTCAAAGACCACTTTCAGAACAGAGAGCGATCAAGTTCCAGGGAAGTCAATTTCCAGAGTCTGGACCTGAGGACCTGGCAGCAGTGCCACAAGAATTCTAATGATCTCACATGTATGTTCATGATCAGTAAATGTACCTTCGTATGACATTTCCTGCTCACCGCACCACCAACCAATTCTGCCATCCTCATACCCCACTTCCCTCTGCCTCTGCATACCTCCAGCTATTCAGTTATAGCTAGCCAACACAAACACTGACATTCCTCTCTCTTTCTCTTTAGCAGGACAAGGTGGTATGCAACAGAAGAAAACAGAGCAGGATCAGTGGGGGACAAGGACACTTGCATCTCTTGAGCCCTGTGGAAGAGATGACACATGGGGCTGGCTGCAACAGAGCCTGTATTATCCTGCTTCATTGAGGACATTGTGTTTGATAATATGATACTGACTTATGCTCCTTCTCAACTCCCAGCTCACCCTTATCCTGAAATCTGACATAACAGGAACATAGGAACAGAAGTAGATCATTTGGCCTATCAAGCCTACTCCACCATTCAACTAAATTATGGCTGATCATCTACCTGAACGCCACTTTCCCGTGCTATCCTCATATCCCCTAATGCCATTAGTATTCAGAAATTTATCGATTCCTGTCTTGAACATACATAATGGTTGAACTTTCACACTGCTTTGAGGTAGAGATAATTCCAAAGATTCACCACCCTCTGAGTGAAGAGATTCCTCCTCATCTCAGTGTTAAATGGCCCGCCCCTTATTCTGAGACTCTGTCCCCAGGTTCTGGACTCATCAGTCTGGGAAACATTCAACCTACATCTACTCTGTCATCAAAAGAGAAAATGCTGGAAAATCTCAGCAGGTCTGGCAGCATCTGTGAGGAGAGAAAAGAGCTGATATTTTGAGTCCAGATGACCCTTTGTCAAACCTAAAATGCATAGAAAGTGGGAGATATTTATACTGCAGGGTGAGGGAATGAAAGATGAGCCATAGCCACAGAAACAAGGGGAACGGCTGCTAATGGCAGTTCATAGAGAGAACAGAAGGTGTGAATGGCCAAACGGTAGGGAAGCTGAAATCAGAGGGTAAACTGTGACAAATGAAGATGCGGGGAGAGGGGGGAGATGGGTGAGAGAAAGTTGAAATTGTGAAAAAGGGGGAAGGGGGAAGCAAAGGGGGAGAAAAGGTAAAGAAAGAGGGATAAAATTAGGGGAAGAGTGGAGGGGAGAAAAGTAAAAAAAGACAATAAAGAAATAAAAGCTAGATAACAGTTAAAAATTAAATGAAGTGAAAACAAAGGGGGTCGAGGTGGGGTAGAGCTAATCATCTGAAGTTGTTGAATTCGATGTTGAGACCAGAAGGCTGTAAAGTGCCTAGCCGGAAGATGAGATGCTGTTCCTCCAGTTTGCGTTGAGCTTCACTGGAACATTGCAGCAGGCCAAGGACAGACATGTGGGCATGGGAGCAGGATCGTGTGTTTAAATGGCAAGCAATGGGAAGGTCAGGGTCCTGATTGCGCACAGACCGAAGGTGCTCAGCAAAGCGATCACCCAGTCTATGCTTGGTCTCTCCAATATAGAGGAGACCACAGTGGGAGCAGAGAATGCAGGAGATCAAATTGAAAGAGGTGCAAGTGAAATGCTGCTTAACCTGGGATGAGTGTTTTGGGCCTTGGATGGTAAACATGGAAGAGGTAAAGGGGCAGGTGTTACACCTTCTGTGATTGCATGGGAAGGTGCCATGGGTGATGGGAGAGGTGTTGGGTATAGTGGAGGAGTGGACTAGGTTATCCCAGAGGAAACGGTCTCTGCGTTCAGGGAGGGAGTGAAGGGAAGATGGGTTTGGTGGTGGCATCATGCCTGGTGGCAACGATGACCAAGATTGCTACCTCAGTCCAGGACTTCTTGGTGATGTGAGGTAGCCCTCTCTTGCCATCCTTTGGCAGCACGATGTCGCGACGCTCACCTACTGTTTCCAGCAGGATACAAAGTCACTCATTCGAGAAACAGGTGGGAGAAACTCCGGGTATTCCACTGACATCTGGCATGGGTTCTGGCAACGATGCCTTCCCGGACAAAGGAGGAGAACGCTGAAGAAAGAATGATGACCAAAATGTTCTGATATCCTAAACAGCTCCCGGAGGCTCTGCTCGCAGGCGTCCAGCCTTCAAAGAGCAGTATTTAAATTCCCCGCTCATACCCCTCCTGCTCCAGGCATCCCATTGGCAGTGCTAAACCTCTCTCAGCGTGCATTTCACACTGGTCGGCAGTTAATTGGCTAGCCAGCATGAAATTGACTTCAGGAGCCAATTGCGGGCAGGAGCAGATTACACATTCACTTCCAGTCCCGCCAATCATCTGAAGTTGTTGAATTCGATGTTGAGACCGGAAGGCTGTAAAGTGCCTAGCCAGAAGATGAGATGCTGTTCCTCCAGTTTGCATTGAGCTTCACTGGAACATTGCAGCGGGCCATGGACAGACATGTGGGCATGGGAGCAGGATCGTGTGTTTAAATGGCAAGCAACAGGAAGGTCAGGGTCCTGATTGCGCACAGACCGAAGGTGCTCAGCAAAACGATCACCCAGTCTACGCTTGGTTTCTCCGATATAGAGGAGACCATAGTGGGAGCAGCAAATGCAATAGACCAAATTGAAAGACGTACAAGTGAAACACTGCTTAACCTGGGATGAGTGTTTTGGGCCTTGGATGGGAACGGTCTCTGTGGAATACTGACAGAGGGAATGAAGGGAAGTTGTGTTTCTTTCAATTGGGTCTATTGCATTTGCTGGTCGAAGTTTCAAGTTTTTAGGTGTCCGGATCACCAACAACCTGTCCTGGTTCCCCCCATGCCGACACTATAGTTAAGAAAGCCCACCAACGCCTTTACTTTCTCAGAAGACTAAGGAAATTTGGCATGTCAGCTACAACTCTCCCCAACTTTTACAGATGCACCACAGAAAGCATTCTTTCTGGTTGTATCACAATTTGGTATGGCTCCTGCTTTGCCCAAGACCGCAAAAAACTACAAAAGGTCGTGAATGTAGTCCAATCCATCACGCAAATCAGCCTGCCATCCATTGACTCTGTCTACACTTCCCACTGCCTCAGAAAAGCAGGCAGCATAATTAAGGACCCCACGCACCCCGGACATTCTCTCTTCCACCTTCTTTCGTTGGGAAAAGATACAAAAGTCTGAGGTCACGCACTAACCAACTCAAGAACAGCTTCTTCCCTGCTACCATCAGACATCTGAATGGACCTACCTCGCACTAAGTTGATCTTTCTCTACACTCTAGCTATGACTGTAACACTACATTCTGCACTCTTTCCTTTCCTTCTCTATGAACAGCATGCTTTGTCTGTATAGCGCACAAAAAACAATACTTTTCACTGTATACTAATACATGTGACAATAATAAATCAAATCAAAATATTAGTTTTGAAATACTAGATTTTCTACCTGTACCTCCAAATCCTTTTATTCCCCACAACACCGAGACCACTTAGATTCAAATTACTGCTGTTATTTCTTTTAAATCGAAATGCAACATCTCACACTCACTGCCCATTATTTTGCCATATCTTCTGATGAAGAAACCATGCCGCCTTAGACATTGAAATGAGCAGCCATTGTGTAATTGTCCCAAAAACCAATGTGAATCATAGCAACATCATTTAGTGAAATATCATTGTGAGAAAGTGATTGAAGTTTCAAAAGCAGCACAGAGGCTGCCAGTAACACTAACTCTAAGATAGGTTTCAGAAGCTTTACAGAGCCAACTTCAACAACAATCTGCTCTCCACCACCCCAGCAGTCTCCCAGGCAGAAGCTGGATATTATTGCACTTTCTGTGATGGTCATCTTGAAATGTTTTGTAAAGTTAAGCATTTTCTATAACTCATCACGGAATATTTGCCATGTATTCAGTACGGTGGTACAGTGGTTAGCACTGCCACCTCACAGTGCCAGGGAGCCAGGTTCGATTCCTGGCTTGGGTCACTGTCTGTGTGGAGTCTGCACATTCTCCCTGTGTCTGCATGGGTTTCCTCTGGGCACTCCGGTTTCCTCCCACAGTCCAAAAGACGTGCTGGTTAGGTGCATTAACCATGCTAAATTCTCCCTCAGTGTACCCGAACTGTCGCCGGAGTGTGGCAACTAGGGGATTTTCACAGTAACTTCATTGCAGTATTAATGTAAGTCTACTTGTGACACTAATAAATAAACTTTAAACTTTATCTTGCCATAAGACTGAAAAATTATCTAGTGTCTCTTCATACTCAAACTATGCTCTAATTATATTAAAGTTCAATATTTATTCTATTATGTCCATCATTGTCCCCTTGTACAGTGCAGCAATATGTTGGACTATGTAGCTCAGTTCTGTTCAATTCTAGTGATATTGGAAATGGTTGAACTTGTGGATCTTAATTAATAACAGAATATTTATTTCCAAAATGTTAAATTGATAGACTATTTGTTGTAGAATATCATTGTCACTGATCATCTTATTGCTAATGTGGAGGTGAAAAATTGCTCAAAATTACTTTAGAGATATGAGTTACTTTCACCTCTGTTTGCTTGCTGACTGAATGGTCAGTAGAAATCTTCTTTCTGCGTATTCTTTGCTTCTGAAGATATTGAGGAGCATAAATGGGGTCTGACTTATCTGGTGAAGACCTCTTTGCTTCCGTTGTACATGATTCTGTGAAGCCACCGTCCAGTGATATGATGGAAAGGGCTTTGTGGGTCTCCGTTTTTGGTTGGTCTTTCAGTAGACGCTTCTTGTGTGAGTCATTAGCACCTGAAAGCAAGAATTGAAATAAATAATGTGCGAGTCAGTGTTTTTCTTTCATTTTACTTTTCCTCACACTGCACTTTCTCAACTACTCACCTTCCTCACAAAACATTTAAAGATCCGCTGCTACATTTATCAAGCCACCATTATTTTCCTGAGAACCTAAACCTCCAATGCATTTCTAATGTGCCTTCATCAAGCATTTTTCTGTATCTTCCATTGGCTCCCCCACATACTATATGCATTCTCAACTATGGGCTCAGGTAAGCAAACTGCACCCAGGGTTCAACCTGTCCCACTTTATAACTGAAGGAGATTGGCACGCCAAGACCAAGTTGACTCATGCAATGATTTTGCCTTCTGCTCCCTTGCTAGAAACATCTTGTCTATTTTTCTTTTCTTCCAACAGTCTAACTGAGATAGGGAACTCTTTATTTGAGTAATGTTGAGTCCTCTGATGACCCAAAAGTGGTGGATCATCCAATTGAATCTCTGGACTGTGCTTGCTTTGTCAGATGGGAAGAGACTTTGATTTGATTTATTACTGTCACATGTATTAACATACAGTGAAAAGTATTGTTTCTTGCACGCAATACAGACAAAACATACTGTTCATAGAGAAGGAAAGGAGAGAGTGCAGAATGTAATATTACAGTCATAGCTAGGGTGTAGAGAAAGACCAACTTCATGCAAGGTAAGTCCATTCAAAAGTCTGACAGCAGCAGGGAAGAAGCTGTTCTTGAGTCGGTTGGTACATGACCTCAGACCTTTGTATCTTTTTCCCGACGGAAGAAGGCGGAAGAGAGATTGTCCGGGGTGCATGAGGTTCTTAATTTTGCTGGCTGCTTTTCCAAGGCAACGGGAAGTGTAGACAGAGTCAATGAATGGGAGGATGGTTTGTGTGATGGATTGGGCTATATTCACGACCTTTTGTAGTTCCTTGTGGTCTTGGGCAGAGCAGGAGCCATACCAAACTATGATACCAGCAGAAAGAATGCTTTCTATGGTGCATTTGTAAAGATTCGTGAGAGTCATAACTGACATGCCAAATTTCCTTAGTCTTCTGGGAAGGTAGAGGTGTTGGTGGGCTTTCTTAACTATAGTGTCGGCATGGAGGGACCAGGACAGGTGAGGTGGGTCAGATGGCTCTCTGGCTCAGATCGGAGGGGGGGGGGGGCGGCAGGGGTGGTCAGGGGGGTGGGGGCAGGGGCAGGGGCAGGGGGTGTCCACTGCCACTCTGCATGTGATTGGTGGGGGGGAAAGGGGGGAGGGGGTCAGTAATGTTGTGGGGGTGGGGCAATGTCTGTGGGGGCCAGAGGGGAGGCATTATCCGGCCTGGGAGCGATGTGACAGGGGAGCGTTTTTCTATCTTTTTTTTACTGCGCATGCACAGTTGGAGGTGCCAATTGGAGCTGCCGGGTTTTGGGCAGGTTAAGCCCCGCCCACAGGCTTATGCAGCACGATTCAGAATCGCTGCTAGTTTTTCAGGCAGAGTGCGTATGGGGGCGCCTGAGAACGGGTCTAAAAGACAGATCTGAAACACTCCCAGTTTCAAGTCCACCCAGCACTTCGAATCAAAATGGTAAAATAGGGCCCAGACTGTCTGCTGGGCCAACGTGTTAGCTTGGCGAGAAAGTTCATGCGATGCAAAGTGTGGTACATTCCAGATCTTTGAGTTGCTCATCTTTGTTCACTTTGAAATGGCTCAGAAACTTCTGGAAGCCAGCTTGTGACCAGCTTGAGGCATCCTGTCAGCTCAGCAATTGTCCATTTTGAAAAACCCAAAAAGAAATGAATTTATGTCCAGCAGACGAATGTATACATATTTCTTTTTCTTCTTGTCTTGGCTGTGACATGGGACATATTTATATCTCGACTGTAACATGGGTCATATGTGAGGTAAGATTGCCAACATCTTGGCGCATATCTAACGTCATCGGCCTCCCAAAACCAGGCAAAGGCCTAAAATTACCATCAAACTATCAGTCAGTATCCCTGCTATCAGAATGCTTTCAGGTAGTAGAACACTGAATCCGACAGCAGAATACACCATAAGTGAAGAATATCTGGGGGGAGGTTCTCCCATCCCGCTGCACTGCTTTTGTAGTGCAGCAGGCCGAGAGACTTGAGCGGAGTCTGTTTCGTGGATTCCTAATGCCACGGCCTCCATGTGTTTCCCAGTGCTGGATTTCTGGTGCTTCAGCTCCACGCCAAAAATCACCGTGGAGCTGCCTAATACATTCAAAGTCTAATTTAAATATACTTTAAATAGCATTAGCTGGCCCAGGACTGAAATCTCCGGGTCCGCTAGCTTCTCCCCCATCACTTCCACCCCCCCTCCCCCACCCAACTCCTGCCAGGGGTGGTTCACTCCAGTAGGGTTTTGCATAGCTCCCCACTTGGGGAGAGCTGGCGGTCTGACCCTGCTGGAGTGGGGGGCAATTGATGCCCCCGAGAGGGTTGCGTGCCAGGGGGGTTGCCCCCTAGGCATTGCTACCTTGGCAAGCCTGGGCCCCCTGGCACTGCCCAAGGGGCAAAGTGCCAATGCCCAGGGGACACCTTGGTACTGTCCATTGGGCATCGGGCAGTGCCAAGGGGGCGGGCCGTGGGGCTGGGGGGTCCCGTTGCCACTCTGCACTTAGGGCTGAGTGACAGAAGGAGGGAGACTGGCGATCAGGGCTGGCCATCAGGGGGGCAGGGGGCAGCCTGTTGTGAGGGGTCGGGCCTGTGGGGGGCGTGGGGGGAGAGGGAGTAGTTGGTGCTGCCGGGATGGGTGGGGGGGGGTGGGAAATTGAGATGTGCCAGGATGGGGTGGGGGTCGCACGGCCGGCGTTGCGAGGCTGGCCAGCGATCGGGAGGTCAGCAGACAGGGGCCACCACGCATGCGCCAATCTCGGCGCTGACAGGTAGGCGCATGGGCAGTGGCCCACTCAGTGCTATGCTGCCGGCCTTTCCAGCGGGAATAGGCCCCACCCCCTGATTTTTGGAGTGAATCATGTTAGTGCACTCTGCAGTGCATAGAGTGTGGGGAGATTCATTTTGAAACTTCCGCTGAAAAAAACATCGTGATTTACGCCAGCTTTTACGTGAATTCAACACTTAGAATCTTTCGGGGAGAATCGCCTCGGTGCAGTGCAGACGAAGCAGGCTTTTGACCGGGGGAAGCACATGTGATCAGGTCCTTGCCTTCACCACTTTCATTGAAAATGGCTTTCAAAAGAATCTCAAAGCAGGGTCAATTTTCCTTGACCCCACGGCAGCATGTGTCACAGTCTGGTACATTGGCCTATTCTTCAAAGTATCAGGAGTTCTCCCTCCCTCGGCTACTGACACCATTGAACCGCTATTCTGGGACAAACCGTAAGGATGAGAAGACTAGCAGACGAATGGGCTAAGCTGGGAGGTGGGATGAAGGGGTGGGGGGGCGGGGATAGGGGGGGGGGGGGGGTGGTCTGTCTTAGCCCCAATCCTATTCAACTTGTACAACAATGACCTACCCACAACCTGGTCCTGGATGTTTAATTATGCAGGAAACCTCTGCTGTGACATACAGGTTCAGACTATCTCTGTGCTGGAAGATGCATTAAGTGGTGACATTGCAAGGCTAGCTGACTAGTGTAAGACATGGCACCTACAACTGGGCAATTGTAGAAGAGTCTCTAGCGTATTCCACCTTCACAATGCTAGTGCTAAGATGGAACTGAGCATCATTCTAGATGGCCAAAGACTGAAGCAACAGGCCACCCTGTTAATCTAGGCATCACTCTTGACGGAACCCATTCATTCAGGCAGCACCTCATTGTCTGGAATAAGTGTTCAGGCAACTGGTTGAAAGCATGGTCAGAGAACTAGATTTCAAGGTGTTTTGTATAGTTGGAGAAAGTTAGATACTGAAACAGAATTCCAGACTGCATTATAGCTCTGCTATTGTAGGTTAAGACAGTGAGAAGTCTCACAACACCAGGTTAAAGTCCAACAGGTTTATTTGGTGGAGAAAAAACCATAACTTTCGGAGCGCTGCTCCTTCGTCAGATGGAGTGGAAATGTGCTCTCAAACAGTGCACAGAGATACAAAAAATCAAGTTACAGAATACTAATTAGAATGCGAATCCCTACAGCCAGCCAGGTCTTAAAGGTACAGACAATGTGGGTGGAGGGAGCATTAAACACAGGTTAAAGAGATGTGTACTGTCTCCAGACAGAACAGCTAGTGAGATTCTGCAAATCCAGGGGGCAAGCTGTGGGGGTTACTGATAATGTGACATAAATCCAACATCCCGGTTTAGGTCGTCCTCATGTGTGCGGAACTTGGCTATCAGTTTCTGCTCAGCGACTCTGCGCTGTCGTGACCTGGCTGGTTGTAGGGATTCGCATTCTAATTAGTATTCTGTAACTTGATTTTTTGTGTCTCTGTGCACTGTTTGAGAGCACATTTCCACTCCATCTGACAAAGGAGCAGCGCTCCGAAAGCTTATGGTATTTGCTTCCAAATAAACCTGTTGGACTTTAACCTGGTGTTGTGAGACTTCTTACTGTGTTCACCCCAGTCCAACGCCGGCATCTCCACATTGTAGGTTAAGCATAGTGGTGGGGATCACAGGTATGCTGCATTAGAAGAATAAAACATATAGGTCGAGATGTAGGGAGACCTTGGAAGAGACCGTGGAGATATAGTTGTGTATCGTCATGGAGGGGTTTTCAGATACGGATGTGGTATGGTGGCACAGTGGTTAGCACTGCTGCCTCACAGCGCCAGGGACCCGGGTTCAATTCTGGCCTTGGGTGACTGTCTGTGTGGAGTTTGCACGTTCTCCCCGTGTCTGCGTGGGTTTCCTCTGGGTGCTCCGGTTTACTCCCACAGTCTAAAGATGTGCAGGTTAGGTGGATTGGCCATGCTGGATTGCCACTTGGTGTCCCAAGCTGTGTAGGTTAGGGGGATTGGTGGGGTGGATGCGTGGGGTTGGTCTTGGGTGGGATGCTCTATCAGAGGATCGGTGCAGATTCGATGGGCCAAGCGACCTCCTTCTGCGCTGTAGGGATTCTATGATTCTATGAATATGCTATAGGTTCTAAAGTCAACAAGCACAGGGGTGGCAGGCGGCTTGATAGATATAGGGATTGTGACAAAAGTGGAAATTAGTAAGTCATGTTGTTTGACCAGATAATGTAGATTCAAAAACAAGGATGTGCTTTGTTATGTTTAGTCTAATGAGGCTGATGGGAAGGGGGATGAGATTGAGGGAAAGGCAGAACCAAAAAAAAATGTTATTTTTAAAAACTTCTCTCTTTGTACTTTTTTCCGCTCCTTCGCTGTGTCCCAGTGTCTCTGCGGAGATGTTTTTCCATGCTTCTATACACTTCTCCTGATAGGACGATACACTGTCTGGCCGTTCGTGCCTACTGTGAGAGGGAAAAGCACAACATTCATTGCAGCAGTTCCCTGTAGCAATACTTCAAAATGTTCTTGTTCACAACACATGGTACCACATGGGAGAAATATCAATTTGCCTTTATTGAACTATAGCCTGGGATTAAAAATTCTGTTTCCCCCCACAATTAATTTGATGGGCAAATGGCAGGATAAACTGTTGGAATTTTGTTCTCCTGATTTTCAAGGGGTCCAGCTTCCCAACGAATACAGTCAGCTCCTCGATTTGCATGCATTAGCATCTTATGCATGCTCATTAAAAGGTCACCTTGCCAGAATTAAGTTCGGCCTCCAAATTAAGTTCCCCACCAGCAAGAATTTACAATGCCCATTTTTTATGACAGTGTATAAATGGCATGCACCTGGCAAGCTCTGCCTCTTCCATGACTTGGTGGTCAGTGGATGCTGCTTTCACCTTCTTGGGGACCTCCCATAACTTCACAGATTGCAGAAGCTGCAGCAAGGTTGGACACGGCAGGCAGGCTAATGAGGGAAGGCTGGTGGTTGAAGGAAGTCTGGTGAAGGGGGACGGGGGAGCGCGGAAGAGGGTCTGGTGAAGTCTGGTGCGGGGGTACATTGGAGAGAGTGTCTTAGCGGGCAGGATCGGTGGTGTCACCGGGGGTGTCCTGAGGGGAGGGGGTGGCGGGGGGAGGGGGGAGGGGGGGGGGGTGAACTCAGGGCATTGGCGATAGGAGAAAATGCCCATAGTCAGCCGGGGAAGTGGGATGCTGTAAGGTGACAGGTACAGAATGAGACTTTGGTTTGTGAATGTTCTTGCTCATGGGGGTGTGCAACAAGAAACTAGACAGGTGGCTTGGATAACAGGGTCTCATAGTGCCAGGAGCCCGGGTTCAATTCCAGCCTTGGGCGACTGTCTGTGTGGAGTTTGCATGTTCTCCCCTTGCCTGCGTGAGTTTCCTCTGGGTGCTCCAGCTTTCTCCCACATCCAAAGATGTGCAGGTTAGGTAGATTGTCCATGCTAAATTATCCCTCAGTGTCCAAAGATGCGTTGGCTGGGTAGATTAGCCAAGGTAAATGCGTGGGGTTATGGGGGTAGGGCGAAGGGGAGGGCCTGAATGGGATGCTTTTTTGGAGAGTCGGTGCAGAGTCGATGGGGCAAATGGCCTCTTTCTGCACTGTGGGCCTTGTATGATTCAGTATTAGACATTTTTCCATCACCCTTCAGCTCAGAAGTTGAGGAAGTGTGAGCTGATAACAGCCAAGCAAGCAAGGGTCTGGCACCTTGGAGGGACCATTGGTCTATTCCTTAAACAATGAGATTTAAGGATAGAAAGAGAAACAGAGGAAAAGTAGAGTAGGAGAGAGGATGAACTTGAGTCAAAATTAGGCACAGAATGTGGAAGGAAAAGTGGGAAAGAAAGATCAGATTAAGAAAGGGAAAAAAAGAGACGGAAGGGAAAACGAAGAGTTATTTTTTGAAAGAATTATCTTTAATCTTTAAAGGTCTCAAAGAATAATTTACTACATGCAAGAATGAGATTCCACAATTTCAACTGTTCCATTTTTATCCAAAGTGATTGGGTGCCACTGCAGGAACATAGGGCGGGATTTTCCAGCCACGCTCACCCCAAAACCGGAAAATCCCACCCGAGGTGAATGGACTTTTGCGTGGTCCACCCCCCCCCCCCCCCCCCCGCCGCTACAATTCCTGTGGCTGGTGGGACGGGAAAATCCCGGTGATAAATATCATCATTTGAAGAGTTATTAAATCCCAGTACATTATTAACTACCAGTCCTACATTTCTGTGGCGCATTAAATTTGTTTGAACAACAAATATGTAGTAACCTCTTGGAATTCATGCGGAGGTTGATGATGAGCATTTTGTAAGGCCGAGAGGAAAGCTGTGCAAATTATCCAGCAATTTGTGCCAATTTACAATGCACGGGATGTCCCTTTTCCACTATGATTTGGTGATTTATTTGCACACGAATAATTGCATGCACAGTATTTAATTGGCTGCTACTTTACCAACAAATTCTGGGCCAATATTTTAATTCTCAATTTTGATCGATTCAGAGCTCAGGACTGAATTTCACACAGGATTGAGCTGAGGTCAGTTTTCATTCACACAGCCAATTCACTGCCATATTACCCTTCTTCAATGTGTGCTTCTTCATTCTGTTGCTCAGATGTTTCGACATGTTCCGTTGACTCAGTGCTTGCAGCAGGCAAAACCTAAATGAGGAATAAATGCTGATTAAATGCGCACATTCTCCCGCTTACAAATATTCCCGTATGGTTTCTCTCATACCATCGAATCTTTATAGTGCAGTCGGAGGCCATTCAGCCCATCAAGTCTGCACTGGTCACTGAAAGAACTTTCTTGTGCTCAGTGGCTGCACAGCCTCTTGTCTCTCCATATTTTCCAGTGTCTAGTAGAAGAAAATGCTGGAGGCATGTCTCACGCAGTCATGCTCACAGGGCGGGGCCTGATAGATCCGGCAATGTTGGCTCTCCAGAGATTGGGGAACCCTTTTTAAGGGGCGTCCGAATGTTAAAAAAATTCAAACAAAAAGTAATCCCCTCAGGGAGATGGAGACGCCCCCCCCCCACCGCCCCAACCCCACCGCCGCCACGTACATGCCCTCCTCTCTTCCAGTGTACCACCCCCCATACGAGACCCAACCCCGGGACATGGGAACCTGCACACAGAGTCCCTCCCCCCGCCATACGGACCTCCCCAATTGAAGTCCCTCACCCTAGCACTGCCCCCGGCACTGCCCCCGGCTAATTGAATGTTAATGTATTGAAATGAGGTTCCTGGGGTGGAACCCTGTTACATCACTGCGGGAGGGGTGGGGGAAATCAGAAAACCAGATCTCGCCGGCGAGATTTGCATCTTCCAGCTCTCGCGGAATTTTGTGCCCGTGTTGTCATTTGCACTTGCAGCGAATGTGCAAAATCCCCCACAGTAAATGGTTTACTTCACAGAGCAGTGTGATGCAGAGCTCCACTGTGTGGTACAGAGCTCCATTGTGAAGGTTCCTATGCTGAATTTACATTTCAGACAATGCATTGATCTAGGCTTGTCCAACCTTGAAATGATTTCAATTTTCTTCACAGTCGGGTGGCCTTTGAGGAAATTTTGGAAAGACAAGGTTTGACACAACATTCAACTTGGATTTCAAAAACCACCTTCACACTCACTCACTAACTCAACTGGGGTGAGGGGGAAATGGAAGAGAAACCTGTAGCGAGGCCTGAGGCCTCGTGAATGTGAATGCCCGCTAATGAGATTACCAAGAACTGGGGGAATGCAGGGAGACTGTGGGAATGTGTCCAGAGCACCCAAAGTGAAGGGAAAGCATCCAGAGCAGGACCAGAGCACTGCATGTGGGAGGAGAGCAGCTGGAACCACAGGAAAGCATGACAAGTGGAGGCCCCACGTTCCAGAATTGCTCTATCTTCACATGCTTGCAGACTCGCTGCTCATCCAACCGCAGCCTGTTTCCCCCTCATGTTTATTGCTAACAAGCTCAATAGTGAGTCAATCAGCAATAAATGCGGGAGAGAAGCAGGCTGTGGTTGGTGAAGCAGCATCCTGCAGAAATCTTCAAACTCACTGACCCATCTGACTGGCATTTTTAATGATCGCTCCATGGGCCACATAGGCCGCAGGTTGGACAAGCCTGATCCAGACTGTTAACAGAGGCCAGGAAAGGATTCAGCCGCCTGCTCTCTTAGAAAATTGGGCACAGGGTAGGGAATTTTTAAGTGCGAGAACAAATATAAAGTGCAAAAGGAAATAAAGCAAGTGTCTTTCCAACGTACAAGTACCATCCTCCTCAAAAATTCAAAATCCATAAAAGATTTAAAAGAATGTAGTAACATGCCACATGGATTCATTTAAAAGGCATTCTATATAGCGCCAGGCCTAGTTACCATTAATCCCTACCTCAGGGTTGCAGTCATCTTGAGTTTCCAAAAGGGCCTTTTGATTCTCGTTTATTACTTCCTTGTCAAGTGGAATTTGTTCTTTCTCCTCACATTGCAACAATAAGGAACTGAGCATAGGAAGACAGAGAAAGTGCAACGGTCAGTTTGTGAAAGCCATCAATGTTTAGCTGTCCAAGTACTTTTGGTACTTTCATTCTCACCGAAATTTAAAATTCAATTTTCACCATGTTTAGATATGTTCTAATACCCTCATGGTTTCTCCATCTCTATCTATGTATATTTGTTGGACAGCAAAGAAAGAGAATCTGCTCCTCAGTCTCTTCTGATCCCAGTCTGTAATCAATCACTTTATTTATTTATTAGTCCCAGGTAGGCTTACATTCACATGCCAATGAAGTTACTGTGAAAATCCCCGAGTCGCCACACTCCAGCATCTGTTCGGGTACACTGAGGGAGAATTTAGCATGACCAATGCACCTAACCAGCTTGTGTTTGGATTGTGGGAGTTTCACTGGCTGTCTTGTCTGGAGACAATACACATCTTTTTAGCCTGTCTTGATGCTCTCTCCACTCACATTGTTTCGTTTCTTAAAGACTTGATTAGTTGTAAGTATTCACATTCCAACCATTATTCATGTAAATTGAGTTTGTGTCTTTATAAGCTCTGTTTGTGAACAGAATTCCCACTCACCTGAAGAAGGGGCTAAGAGCTCCGAACGCTTGTGTGGCTTTTGCTACCAAATAAACCTGTTGGACTTTAACCTGGTGTTGTTAAACTTCTTATTGTGGGAGGAAACCAGAGCACCCGGAGGAAACCCTCGCAGACACGGGGAGAACGTGCAGACTCCACACAGACAGTGACCCAAGCCAGGAATTGAACCCGGGTCCCTGGCGCTGTGAGGCAGCAGTGCTAACTACTGTGCCACCCCTGTACAGTGGCACGTCACATCAGATCAGCCTTGTTTCTTTTCCTGCCTATTGTTTCCCCAACATTATACAGAGGTAACATTGCAGAGTATGGAGTCCAGTACACGGTGACACGTCTGTACACTAACCTTGATTTCCCTATCTGAGCAGAGTGGCTGTCCTGATCAAGTGCTGACATGATACCTTTCCCCTTAATCCGAATGGATTTCCTGAAAAACAAACATCGGAGTCAGACTTGGAAGTTGGTTGGCTGCAGGTCAAAAACAAACAACATATCTGGGAAGGGCTGCTGCTTTCCCAGATACGGAATTAAGTAAGGCAGCATCTGAGGTTGTAGCACATGTTCTGAGATGTGTGAAATGAGTGGTCATGAGAAAGCTCTCTCTTTTAGTAATGGGTGCCCCTGTGGTTAAGGAAAATGATACTGTAATAAGCAGGCCATCCACCTCTTAAAGAGGCAAGATATCTGGGAGCCAGTTGACGGGTGATGGCTGGACCTGGGAGGAAATGGCACCAAAGATTGTCAGGGAGAAAGATACCCAGATTCGATTACCGGCTTGGGTCACTGTCTGTGCGGAGTTTGCACGTTCTCCCCGTGTCTGTGTGGGTTTCCTCCGGGTGCTCTGGTTTCCTCCCACAGTCCAAAGATGTGCTGGTTAGGTGCACTGGCCGTGCTAAATTCCCACATTCTGAAAGACGTGCTGGTTAGGTGCATTGACCCGAACAGGCGCCGGACTGTGGCGACTAGGAGAATTTGACAGTAACTTCATTGCGATGTTAATGTAAGCCTTACTTGTGACTAATAAATAAACTTTAACTTTAAATTCTCCCTCAGTGTAACCAAACAGCACTGGAGTGTGGTGACTAGGGGATTTTCACAGTAACTTCATTGCAGTGTTAATGTAAGCCTACTTGTGACACTAATAAATAAACTAAAAAAAACTAAACTATATTAAACTGCCTATGGAAAATAAGGTGATTCAGCTGGTGTATTCCAACAAGCTGCTGCTGACATGACAATGCAGTAAGAAGTTTAACAACACCAGGTTAAAGTCCAACAGATTTGTTTGGTAGCAAAAGCCACACAAGCTTTCGGAGCTGCAAGCCCCTTCTTCAGGTGAGTGGGAATTCTGTTCACAAACAGAGTTTATAAAGACACAGACTCAATTTACATGAATAATGGTTGGAATGCGAATACTTACAACTAATCAAGTCTTTAAGAAACAAAACAATTAACAAGGGGAAAGGTATCATGTCAGCACTTGATCAGGACAGCCACTCTGCTCAGATAGGGAAATCAAGGTTAGTGTACAGACGTGTCACCGTGTACAGGACTCCATACTCTTAAAGACTTGATTAGTTGTAAGTATTCGCATTCCAACCATTATTCATGTAAATTGAGTCTGTGTCTTTATAAACTCTGTTTGTGAACAGAATTCCCACTCACCTGAAGAAGGGGCTTGCAGCTCCGAAAGCTTGTGTGGCTTTTGCTACCAAATAAACCTGTTGGACTTTAACCTGGTGTTGTTAAACTTCTTACTGCGTTTACCCCAGTCCAACGCCGGCATCTCCACATCATGACACGACAATGGCCAGGATTCCATCATTGTTAGTGTTTAGTCAGGTATGGCTGTAGGATTGTAGGGGGTGTGAGGTGAAAATGAGCTGCCACTATAGTGCACCATTTTTCAGGACAATGAGGGAGGTGGGGAGAAAGAGCGATTCGCACCAATATGTGATCAAGAACAAGAGAGAAGAAAAGGGTGCTTTACCATATTGCTGCCTTATCTACTTTATCTGTGTGTTCAGCATTGTAATTCATCGACTGGACCTCCAGGTCTATTTGTTCCTGTTGAGCACAAACAGAGAGTGTAACAAATAGAGTGAAGACAATTAGAAGGACCCTGGTCACTTAGAGAATTCTGCAGCTGTTAATGACTGATAAAGACTGCATATAAAAATGATGATACCTCCAAACTAAGGAAATTCCAGGTCGATTCAGTCTCTGCTCATAAAGCTAGTGAATATACCATTCGCTACAATCCAGTGTAACATTCTTTTTGTACATCTTGAGGTTTTTAAATTAAATGCATGATTAAAATATAAAAGATTCCTGCACATTTCTCTAACACAATAATACAATTGTATTGCCCATTGCTTTATTATTCATTGTTTTCTCCTGTTTTATTTGTAATGAAATTTAAAGAGTCAGACACCCTGATTGCAGGCAAGGCAATTTTGTGGAACATTTTCTGTTGCAAAGTGTCTGAAAACACATTGGCGTGTTTTTGGGTATGCTCTGGCGAGCTCCTGGGGTGGGGTAGGGGTGAAAGGTGGTGAGGGGAGCAGTAGCAGTGCCTCCGGGTCTGCAACATGATGGAGACGGGGTAGAGGCTGGCTGCACAGAGGACAAGCTCTTTATCATCCCCTCTGACATGTTGGAATCGGACCTCTCCTTGCTCCTTGACAGTGACAAAAAGTTGCCTTGGCAATGCCAACTAACGTGCCCAGCATCTTGGTGTGCATGCTCATTCAGTACTCTCCGGTGTGCCATATGATCGAGGTCTGCATCTGGGTCCTCTGTAGTGGTCACCATCTGTGTTATCTTGCCCTCCAATCGGCTGGCAAACATCCCATTCTTTCACCCACGCCTGGTTGCAGCCCACCAGTGACTCATCACAAGCTGATCCTAACTTGATAATAGTCTCCAAGGTACATGCAGTTTCAGAGCTGGTGGTTGCAATTGACAGATTAAGTGATGGAATCTTTACAGCAGTACTGTTTAGTCATTCTCTTTCCTTCACTAAGGGGCCCTGGGAATGTGCAGATGACAATTCATAGGTGTCTGTAAACAGCACCTCAGAAGGTGAGGATTTGGGTGAGAGATGGATGTGGGGTGAGATACAAGAGATCGATGGTCACACCATATGTAGGATGCTCATCATCCCCTTTAACAGTATTCCTTAAGTGCCTCCTGCCACCCTCCTCCCACCCCACTCAGGGACCATAGCATCTCTCCTTCTGCCCCTTCTACAAAACTAGTACCTCCCCTCTGCATCCATCACTATGGATCCTTCCGTGTGCTCTGGAGTTCACTTTGCAAGGACATATACTGTAGCAAGCTTTCTTGTGCAGATTCCCTTTAAGATACAGCCTGTCTTTAAGAAGAGTAGGCTGCCTGTACCATGTGACATTCAAACAATGCTGCCAGGGCCACCTGCATGATGAGAGCATTCAGGTGCAGAGAACAGCAACCATGCAGTTCAGGAGGGTAGAATAATTTTGCTTGCTGCCCACTCGATCTGAATGGGCACAGGCAGATGGCAAATTATGAATCCTTTTGTCCAAAACCAGGGTTATCCAAATTCTGGTCTGTTCCATTCAAACAACTCATTTGGGGATTTCTTATAGCTCAGCTGGTTAAGATACTGTGTGAGGTTGAACAATTAAAAACTGCAGGTGGATTCTTAACCTACGCTGAGATAATTAATTCCAGTGGTAGAGATATGCAATGGAATAGGCATCCGGTGGGGGGGGGGGGGGCGATTTTACCAAAAGAATTCTAAATGCCAAACGAGTGGGAAAATGGGAGAGAATCACGCTTTTTTTTTGGACATTTTAAAAATGAAATCTGACCTAACCCTGTCAAAAATGAACCCAAACCTGGTTCTTGCCTGCAAGTGGAGGGGGCAGGGCTTAAGTGCGCAGAAAGCCAGCAGATAGCAGTAGAGGGCACCATTGCGCATGTGCAGATCTCTGTGTACTGTCACAGGGATCTGTCAGTGACTGCCTCCCCCAGCTAAAGCTGGCCACTGTGGCTTCCTACACCCTCCCAGCTACCAAGAGCCTCCATGGATGATCCCTCTCCCACCGCCCAGACCAATTGCTCCCCCCCGGCCCGGATCCATCCCTCCCAACCCTGCATGAACCAATTACCCCATCGCTATCACGGGACTCCATGGCTGAATCCCCCCTCATCTCCCCCCCCCCCCCCATCCTCCCCCCCCCTGCAACCAATGCATGGTCCAGCGGATTGTCAATTGCAAAGTAGTGGCAATCCACCTTCCCCACGTGCACTATTCAAGAGTGACAGCAGTTCCCTCCCAAGCGCTGTTGCAGAGTGTTAACCTCCTACTCACCCCCACCGATCATTGTTTTAAAGTGGTTGCAGTTACCCCCACCCCCATCAGCCCTCCCTGTCTTGCCCCCCTGCCAATTGACCCAGTTCTCCTTAGGCCCTGCCCCCATGGCATTGCCCAGTGCCTGGTGGGCACCACCAGTGTGCCAGGCTGACAGTATTAGGATGCCAGGTTGCCAATGACCTCTGCCCCCAACATCCCAGTGGGGGGCCTCAATGGTCTCCAGTCCTACCAGTAAGACCATCTCCACAGGTCCCCGTTGAGGGGGATCTTACGTGATCTTCACCGATGAGGATCTTCACTGGCAAGGCCACAGAGGCAAGTGAGCACCAATGATTGCATCCCGGGTGCACATGTAATACTTAAATTCAAATTCCAATGGAATTTAAATATTAAAATCAGCCTGGCACCCTATTTCGGTGGATATCCGATACCGGTAAGATCACGAGAGGTGAGAAATCGGGGGCAAACCTGATTTCTCAGCCCTCATGTGATCTTACCGGCTTGCCCCACCCATTGGCCGGCAGGGCAAAAGGGTAAGATCGCGACATTAATATTTCACATATTCCTCATGTTGTACCTTTAACAGAAATCAGGGTTATTAAACAACAACCTTTAAGACTTTGCCTACGACAGTCTAATTACAAGTAGCATCTCTATACCATGTAAACTGTACAGTCATTATCTGCTAAGCTCTGATCTTATTGAAATGGCTGCATTGGTGAACTTTGAGATTAACGAATAGCACAATATCAATTTTAAAAGAGGTTTAACGGAAATGCAATTACATCATCAGTGATTTTCTTACATTAAGTATGAAAGTGTAAAATTCCTTTCAAACCATTTTGGAGATATGAGTTCATTTCACCTGACTTTGGTTGCTGTGTACACTAGAAAACCTCTTCCTGCTTATTCTGTACTGTGGAAAATTGCGAGGAACATAAATGAAGATTGGCTTGTATGATGAAGAGCTCTGTGAATCAACATTGCAAGATCCTCTGAAGTAACTGTGAACGGGCATGCTGGAAACTGAATTGCCCGTTTCTCCTCTTGGTTGGCTTTTCAGTGGAAGATTCTTATGGGAGCCATTAACACCTGGAAGCAAGAATTGAAATTGAAAAGGTAGTACCTTTTTCCATTTTTGTCTTTCTCCTGCTACACCTCCTCATTTTTCTCTGTTTCCTCATTAGGTTTTTATGGTCCACCTGGACATTTATTTTTTTTCCCCCAATATACGGCGGCACGGTGGCACAGTGGTTAGCACTGCTGCCTCACAGTACCAGGGATTTGGGTTCGATTCCCGGCTTGGGTGACTGTGTGGAGTTTGCATATTCTCCCCATGTTTGCTTGGGTTTCCTCCAGGTGTTCCGGATTCCTCCCAGAGTCCAAAGATGTGCGGGTTAAGTGAATTGGCTCTGCTAAATTACCCCTTCGTGTCAGGGGGGCTAGCTAGGATAAATGCATAGGGTTATGGGGCTAGGGTCTGGGTGGGATTGTGGTTGATGCACTTTTGATGGGCCAAATGGCCTCCTTCTGCACTGTAGGATTCTGTGATATGGAGTTAACTTATGGTGAGAAGACCATCCTTTCTACACCAAAGTAAGAACAGGAACCTGTGCCAATTTATTGGCTTGTTGTGTTTGGAGTTGATGCTCACAAGGAATTGGGTTGAAAATCCCCAAGCTCCTTTTCCAGGGATTTCTGATAGTTGCTGAAATTGGATTGGATAATGTTCTTCAAGTTTGGGAAATGTCCCTTCATTCTCATTAAGCATAGATGTGACCTCTTAATACATTCCTCCAGTAGCAATTTCTCTCAGTTTGATAAACACAAGAGTTTATAATGTAAAATTATCAGTGTAAGTTGGGAGTTGGTAGGGGTGGTTTTGAACCAAGTGAGAGCTGGAAGATGTATCAGTGGAACTGGCTGAGAGCGTGGTCAGAGAGGTGGGCTCTGAGATGATTTTTGAAGGCACAAAGGGGTTGGAAAGGCAGACAGGCTGAACAACAGAACTGCAGATTACATCAAGGTGGAACGCTTCACTATGATAAATGGAATGTGTTGTGGGACTTCTGGCCAGAATCAAAGACCAAATGAGATGTAGGAAGGACTGGAAGACATTGGAGATCATGGAGGATTTGCAGGTGAAGATGAAAATGAGCATTTTGAAATTTAAATGCAGTGTGATCCAGAAGCAAACTAACAAATACAAGGAGGAGGAACTGTAGACAGTTGAGTTCTGACAAGTTTAGAGTTTGTGAATGTTACGCCTAAAGTTTTTTTTTAAAGTTCTGACAAGCTTGAGTTTGTGAATGTTGCGCCTAAGGAAAGGACAATATGAAGAAGTCAAACCCAAAGGTACTTGGATGGAGATGAGGGTTTTAGCAGTGATGATGCATAGGTGGGAGAATGAGGCTGGATGAAAAATACAACTAAATCATCTTGACGATAGATTAGACAATGGAGATTAAAATTCAATATAAGATCCAGGATGTGCATCTCATGTTTAACCTAAGCAAATAGTTGGGAAGGGGAATGGAAGTGAGAGTGAAAGTGCAAAGTTTTAGGCAGGAGGCAACACCAAAGTAATATGTATTTTATATATCTTAAACTTCTCTTTGTACTTTTTACTGCTGCTCTTCTGTTCCTGAATATCTTTTGGGCATGGCTTTTCCTGGCTTCAAAACAGTTCTCCTGAGAAGCCAATGCACAGTCTGGCTGTCTGTCGGAGGGAAAATTACAGTGATTAGTGCATCAGTTCCCTGTGGGATCCATCAAAATGTACCTGTTCATAACACATAGAACCATGCAAAAGAAACGTAACATTGTCTCTATTGTATCATCTTTAACCTGGGATAAAAAATTATGCATTCTCCCACCTACCCCATTCCTACCATTTTAAAAAATAAATTCAATTTCAGTTCCAAAATAACTGCCCTATAGTTGGAAATCTTAGTAAGAATCAAGGGCCAGGATTCTCTCCCCCTCACCCCACCCCATGGCGGGATTTCCGGCGGTGGTGACGGGCCAGCAGCGGGATCCTCCAGTCCTGCCAAAGTAACTGCCAAGTACATGCCCATTCGTGTTGTTTGCCAGCCATGTCACCAGGGAGCCTGCCAGCCATTGGTGACTCAGCTTCACCATGATTTTTCTTGTGCTGCTTGGATTTTAGTTTTAAATATTGTGGGCTGGAAATGTTCTATGTGCCACCTAGCGCTTCTTAAAAATGATTTCAAGGGATGTGGGCATCGCTGGCTAAGTCAGCATTTATTGCCCATCTTTCTTTGCCCTTGAGAAGATGGAGGTGAACTGCCTTCTTGAACTGCTGCAGTGGTATAAGTACACCCATGATGCTGTTGGAGAGGGAGTTCCAGGATTTTGACCCAGCTACTTTGAAGGAATGGCGATAAGAATTTCAAGTCAGGATGATGTTGGCTTTGAGGGGAACTTGCAGGTGTTCCCATGGATCAAATGCCCTTATCCTTCTAAGTGGTAGAAGTTGCAGAATTGAAAGGTGCCACCAAAGATGAGTTGTTGCAATGCGTCTTGTAGACGGTATACACAGAACACAAGAACATAGGAACTAGGAATAGGAGTAGGTCATCTGGCCCCTCGAGCCTGCTCCTCCATTCAATAAGATCATGGCTGATCTTATCATGGACTCAGCTCCATTTACCCGCCCGCTCACCATAATCCTTAATTCCTTTACTGTTCAAAAATCTATCTATCTTTGCCTTAAAAACATTCAACAAGGTAGCCTCAACAGCTTCACTTGGCAAGGAATTCCATAGATTCACAACCCTTTGGGTGAAGAAATTCCTCCTCAACTCAGTCCTAAATCTGCTCCCCCTTATTTTGAAGCTATGATGTCTAATTTTAGTTTAACCCGCCAGTGGAAACAACCTCCCTGCTTCTATCTTATCTATTCCCTTCATAATTTTAAATGTTTCTATAAAATCCCCCCTATTCTTCTAAATTCCAAGGAGTATAGTCTCAGTCTCTCCTCATAAGCCAATCCTCTCAACTCCAGAATCAACCTAGTGAATCTCCTCTGCACCCCCTCCAGTGCCAGTATATCCTTTCTCAAGTAAGGAGATCAAAATTTACACAGTACTCCAGGTGTGGCCTCACCAGCACCTTATACAGCTGCAACATAACCTCGCTGTTTTTAAACTCCATTCCTCTAGTAATGAAGGACAAAATTCCATTTGCCTTCTAACCCTAACCCTAACCCTAATGCACCTATAAACCGACTTTTTGCAATTCATGCACAAGAACACCAAGGTCCGTCTGCACAGCGGCATGCTGCAATTTTTTACCACTTAAATAATAGTCCATTTTGCTGTTATTCCTACCAAAGTGGATGATCCCACATTTACCAACATTGTACTCCATCTGCCAGACCCTTGAGCACTCATTAATACTATGTATATCCCTCTGCAGGCTTTCAGTGTCCTCTGCACACTTTGCTCTGCCACTCATCTTAATGTCATCTGCGAACTTTGACACACTACACTTGGTCCCCAACTCCAAATCATCTATGTAAATTGTAAACAATTGTGGTTCCAACACTGATTCCTGAGGCACACCATTAGTCACTGATCGCCAATCATTCACCTGAAAGCTCATGATTCCAAATAAATTTGTTGGACTTTAACCTGGTGTTGTGAGACTTCTTACTGTGAAAACCAGAAAAACACCCATTTATCCCCACTCTTTGCTTTCTGTTAGTTAACCAATTCCCTATCCGTAACGCTGTGCACCGTTATCTTATGCAGCAGCCTTTTGCGCGGAACCTTGTCAAATGCCTTCCAGAAACCCAGATACACCACATCCACCCGTTCCCCATTGTCCATTGTGCTCGTAATGTCCTCAAAGAATTCCAGTAAATTTGTTAAATATGACCTGTCTTTCATGAACCCATGCTGCGTCTCCCCAATGGGACAATTTATATCCAAATGTCTCACTATTTCTTCCTTGATGATCGATTCAAGCATTTTCCCCAAATACAGAAGTTAAGCTAACTGGCCTATAGTTACCTGCCTTTTGTCCATCTCGTTTTTTAAACAGTGATGTCACATTTGCTGTTTTCCAATCTGCGGGAACCACCCCAAAGTCCAGCGAATTTTGGTAAATTATCATGAATACATTTGCCATTTCCACCGCCATCTCTTTTAGTACCCTGTGATGCATTCCATCAGGGCCAGGAGACTTGTCTACCTTTAGCCTCATTAACTTGCCCAATACTACCTCTTCAGTGATAATGATCACTTTTATGTCCTCACCTGCCATAGCCTCCTTGTCATCAATTTTTGGCATGTTATTTGTGTCTTCCACTATGAAGACCGACACAAAATACCTGTTCAATGCCTCGGCCATTTCGTCATTTCCCATTATTAAATTTCCTTTCTCATTCTCTAAAGGAACAATGTTTATCTTAGCCACTCTTTTTATATATTTGTAGAAACTTTTGCTATCTGTTTTTATTTTCTGAGCTAGTTACTTTCACAATCTATCTTATTTTCCTTTATAGCTATTATCATGCCTTTCTGTTGACCTTTAAAGATTTCCCAATCCTCTAGTTTCCCACTAATATTTGCCACTTTGTATGCATTATCTTTCAATTTAATACTCTCCTTTATTTCCTTAGATATCCATGGCTGATTATCCTTTTTCCTACAGTCCTTTCTTTTCACTGGTATATACTGCTGCCACTGTGCATCGGTGGTGACTGGAGTGGATATTGAGGGTGGTGGATGGGGTGTCCATTAGAAATAATACACAAGATGTTCATGTGTTAACAAAATGTCCAGTTGTCTAATGCCGCTCAATAGCAACATTGCTGTCAAACAAGGTCAGGGAAGGTCCAACAGGACAAAACTAAACTGATACTCCACTATCCTCCATCTTATTAACAACTCCACAACAGGTGGCCAGCTGTAGCAAATCTAAGATTCACTATCACGACCCACTCACTCACCCATTGGGTTAACTATTCATCGCTGTCTGTGGAACCAGAGCCAAGAGAGGAGGGAAGACAGCAGAAAGGGTGAGAGAACATTTGCAAGGAAACAGAAAAATAGATCTTGGAATTTAAGAATTATACATTAAAAGTGCCACTTCCTTGTTATGTTGACAAATTAATCTTTTCATTCTCAATTCTGGTTAATTCAGAGCTTGGAAAATAACTTTGCAATTTTGGGTTTTATTCATAAAACTCAGCCTACCATAAGAGTTCATTATTACATTACCTTTCTTTATTTTTTGCCCGCTTATTCTGTTTTTCCGAAGTTCCAGATTTTTCTGTTGAGTCAGCAGTCGCAGCAGGCATAATCTAAATGAGAAATTTAAGCTGATTATAAATGCACACATTCTCCCCCTTACTGATATTCCAAAATGGCTTCTCTCATTACAAGAATAGACATCACATGCTTGGTGGAGTCATTCTCTCACTGTTAACAGACAGTGAATGCATTACTCTAAAGGGGCAGCACGGCGGCACAGTGGTTAGCACTGCTGCCTCACAGTGCCAGGGACACGAGTTGGGTCACTGTCTGTGTGGAGTCTACAGATTCTCCCCGTGTCTGACTGTGTTTCCTCTGGGTGTTCTGGTTTCCTCCCACAGTCCAAAAGACGTGCTGGTTAGGTGAATTGGCTGTGCTAAATTTGCCCTCAGTGTACCCGAGCAGGCGCTGGAGTGTGGCGACCAGGGGATTTTCACAGTAACTTCATTGCAATGTTAATGTAAGCCTACTTGTGACTAATAAATAAACTTTAAAAGAATGTCTCACTGAGAAATGCTGGTGGAAGGTATTTGGATACAGACCCTGCCTACAGGAGATACAGAAATGTTCAAACAGTTCTCACTTTTGCACCTATTATCACATTTCAACATTTTGTATTACACTGTACAAAGAAACAAATAATAAAATGAGATAATCAATCTTTCCCTTTTACAAACCGTTGTACAGTCCAGATATTGTGGATTCTATTCTACCTGTTGAATCTCCCAAAGGAAAGTTTTACATCAAGATTCCCTGAATATCAGTGGTAGTCATATGAAAAATAGGTTTGATTAACCTAATATCTATTATGAACAATACAGAGTAGAATTAGGATGGTGCATGATAGATAGCTATCAAAGATAAGGTGAGAAATCTTGCTGTAGGTAGCTTCATTTGAATAAATCATTGTGGATGGCATGGTGGCATAGTGCTCAGCACTGCTGCCTCACAACACCAAGGACCTGGGTTCGATTCCCGGCTTGGGTGACTGTCTAAGCGGAGTCTGCGTGGGTTTCCTCTGCATCCTCCGGTTTCTTCCCACAGTCCGAAAGACGTGTTGATTGGATGCATTGGCCATGCTAAATTCACCCTCAGTGTACCCGAACAGGTGCCAGAGTGTGGTGACTAGGAGATTTTCACAGTAACTTCATTGTGATGTTAATGCAAGCCTACTTGCGACTAATTAATAAACTTTAAACTTTATTTGGACCATCAGTAAATAGTAGCTTACTTATTGGGAGTAGAATACCAAAGTTTATTTGACAAAACATGCATTAGATCGAGAGCAGGGCATCGCTCCAAGTTAGTGGATATAGCCATGAAAGGCTTCTGCATAATATACAACAAGGGGGTGACTTTGATACAGAGTGACACAGTGTCCCAAGAAGATGTTTAGCAATAGTGGAAGGAGGATCCAATGAAATTACAATCAGTGAAAACACCCCTCAAAGGGGTGGTTATTGGATGCCCTTGAGGTGTCTGGAGATGGTTTGACATTGTTAGTACAGCACATGTGCAGGTTTCAGAATGGGATGCCAACTCACCCTTGCTGTCTGAAGAAGGTCATTCAGTTTCACGTGGCACTGCTCTCCGGACCAAGGTGTCAGGGTCCTGACATAAACTGCGATGCCACCGGCTCCCACAATGCGTTTGCTCAAGACCCCTTGTTCGATGGCCATGAGTGGGGAACAGCAGCTGGCGCCTCTCCTCCACTGCGTCCAGCAGGCGGGCTTGGTCAGCCTCGGGAAATCTAGGGGCAGGTTTCTTTGCGGCCATCTTCCTGGCATGTGTGTCCATAATTGCAGCTGGTAAAACCTGCTAGTGGGGCAGTAATATTCCCTCCCTTCCCTTCTCCCTCAAGTCAACGCCCCATCTCTATTAAAGTTAAAAATCCAGCAGAGTGGTGAGAAATTTTCATCGGAAGGAACCTCAGGTGCAAAAATCATCGACCCTTTGGAAAAATTCGATTCTGTTGTAAAAATAAATTATCTTTGGCAACTTACATGGGCTTCAACTCGACTCTGGAACTTCAAGGTCACTGTGTAAAATTTCTGCTGCAGCCACAGTGTTGTGTTATGAGATTGTTTGATGTCTTAATGATGAGATCTTGTATGGTTAAAGATGAACACTTTATTGTTCTTCTCTAACTATGTACAGGTCGAAGTTGCTGTCACGTATGGTGCTACATCCCCTTGCAGGCTCCTCTAGAATGTTCTCTGAGTCTATTACCATGTGACTGTATATCATAAAGTGGAGGGTGCTATTCACCAGTCTCACATTAATTCTTGCTCTGCTGAGCATCTTTTCATTACAATGGCATGTAGGCATATACAACAGCACATAACACACAGATGCCAGCAAAGGCCTCTTACACAGCAAACACTTTTTTTACCTTTCAGCATTGAACTTTAACTTGGCTAAGAAAGTAACTAACTTAAGTATAACTCATAAATTTTGCATGCTTGAGTGTATATCAATATGGGTTGTGAAGCTTGAGACACAGGTTTACCTTTTAAAATATTTATCTGGGTGGGTTTTTAACTCAATAAAAACTAACTCCTCTTTTTAAACTCAAGAAAGACCATTTTCTTTGAAATCAGCATGTAAATGGCAGCGTGGTGGCACGGTGGTTAGCACTGCTGCCTCACAGCCAAATGTGGGCAATTGGGACTAGTTTAGTGATAAAAGCTGGGCGACATGGACAAGTTGGGCCGAAAGGCCTGTTTCCATGCTGTAAACCTCTATGATTCTATAAGTACATGGATGGGAAAGGATTAGAGGGATATGCGCCAAACGCAGGCAATTGGGACTAGCTGGGAGGGTACCATGGTTGGCATGGACCATTTGGGCCGAAGGGCCTGTTTCTGTGTTGTATTGCTCTATGACTCAGCTCCAGGACCCATGTTTGATTCTGGTCTTGGGTGACTGTGTGGAGTTTTCACATTCTCCCTCTGTGTGTGTGGGTTTCTTCCGGGTGCTCTGGTTTCCTCCCACAGTCCAAAGATGTGCGGGTTAAGTTGATTGGCCATGCTAAGTTGTCCCTTAGTGTCCCAAGATGAATAGGTTAAGGGAAAGAGTAGGGTAATTATGTGGGGTTACAGGGATAAGGCCTGGGAAGAATGCTCTGTCGGCGAGTAGGTGCAGACTCAATGGACCAAATAGCCTCCTTTGACAGCCTAACAAATTACAAAAGAAATCTGGCTTCTGGTCAGATTTGGAATATTATGATAGAGGAGTGATTTTTACCCCATCTCATGTGGCCACAATTTAGTCCCCCGGGTTCAGCATCCATGTTGAGCAGTGATTAGAAAGGATTGCCATTCCAGTCTCCCAACCATGCCCATATTCTCCACACCAATGTTTGCTTATACCTATTCATAAATTGTAATTTATCAGGTGAGAACATAGTCAAACATTGCATTGGGGTTTAGCTGCAGGTGAAATTACCACAATGCTACCATCTCCCCCCAAATGATTAAAACACTATTAACTAAACAGCATTTCTATAGAGAACTTGTACTTTAAACCACAGAGAGTAATGCCCCTCTTTTACATTTATTATTACTTATGCATCATACTCTCCACAGAATTGCAGTTCTTATAGCAGTCCACAATGACTTCCTGCTTCCAATAATGTTTTCTCATTTTGGCAGTAATTTTGGCTGTCTCCAGGATTTTCCCTCAATTTTTGGAAAATTTCACAAACCAGCAGCAAAGTGCACTCCGATGGTTCTTCTCCCCACTCCTAGCCTTGCCAAGACAAATTTCCTGGATTCCTTGGATGACTGTAGAACGTGTCTCTTTGACACACGACCATCTCCCCAGAACCTGTATCCTCTCCTCTCTGCTGGCCACACCAACTGTTCCTCTTTTCCTCTCTCTTTTTCCTTCTGCCCCCAAAGCTTGGAAATGGAAATACCCCCACAAGAACTGCATCAAACCCTGTGCAACTACCCCCCCCCCCACATCTCCCCCAATCAGCACCCCCCCCAGTGGTGACCCATTTCCCCGAAATGGCCAACACAAGCGCCCCAACTCAGACACACATTGCACCCCATGCCCTTGCATACATCCATGCTTTCAATCCCCCTTATGTCCTCACAGGAGAAAAACGGGCACAACCACCGTGAGAGGGCAAAGACTGGTGGCGGTGTTCCTGATCTGCAGCTGCTGAGGCTCTGCGAGCAATGTGCCCTGGAGCTGACAGGGGGAGACTTCTAGAATGGTAACTGACAGCCAGATCAGTGCCCGGCATGCAAGTCAGCATCAGCTTAACCCTCTTCCTGAGTCTTCTTTGAAATAAGTGCTATTATGTGCGGGCAAAGAAATATAATTGGTGCAGAGAAATAAATAGTAAAAATTGAACACAAATATAAAATACAATAACAATTGTTTTTCTATGGTGCAAACTAATAGTGAAAACGAGATACTTAATTTTCATGGCCACAAATAGAAAGAATGAAGTCAGTTGCAGCAGAACCAAGGATCCTGCATAAATGAACATCCCTAGGAATAGCGTTATAATTTAAGATAGTTTCTGAAAGAGCTCAACTAGCTTCAGATATGTTCTCTTGGTCGCCCTAAAAGTTTGTTTTGGAGCACATGTGTCACAGAATCATAGAATCTACAGTGCAGAAGGAGGCCATTTGACCCATCGAGGCTCACACCGCCAACGACCCCACCCAGATCCTATTCCTGTAACTCCAGATATTTACCCTTCCAATCTCCCTGACATTAAGGGGCAATTTACCATGGTCAATAAACCTAACCCACTCAAAGAACAAAGAACAAAGAAAATTACAGCACAGGAACAGGCCCTTCAAGCCTGCACCGATTATGCTGCCTGACTGAACTAAAACTCCCTACTTTTCTGGGGACCATATCACTCATCTTTGAACTGCAGGAGGAAACTGGAGCACCCGGAGGAAACTCGCGCAGACACGGGGAGAATATGTAAACTCCACACAGATGGTCACCCAAGGCCGGAATCGAACCCGGGTCCCTGGTGCTGTGAGGCAGCAGTGCTGACCACTGTGTCACCGTGCCACCTGCTCTACTGCTTTTTTTTTCTCTCTTTCTATTTCTTTCCTTTCTGGTGAACAGAAAATGGAAAAGAAAGATGCCAGGAGCTGCAGACTGCATTCTCCACAGTTCCTTCCAAACCTCTACTCCCCCTCCGTTTGGCCTTATCATGACCCCCTCCTCTCCCCTTCCCACCATACTCTCATTGCCATCACTAACCCTACTTCCTGTCACTTACTTTGATCCACATAGTGAATACTCCATCCCCCATCCCCCTCACTCTGCTGTCAGTCACCTCACATTCTCTCCACTCATTCATGCAGCTTCCTCACTATTACTGCCAACATATTGACTTTATCCTCCAAGAGGAATTACTTGCTTTAACAATTCAATTTGCAGATTTAAGGAATATTTAAATTCGGATGACTGAAAACCTCCCCCTGCCCCTCACTATATATTTCTCTTTGTCTTTGCTGAAATAACAAAACACTTAAGTCGGACTTTGAACCCAACCCCTTCCTGCATATATGCTGACCCGGAGGTGACCTTATCTGTACGTTTTCAGCTTGACATAGACATTTCTAACACACAGCAGACATAATAATATTATGATGGCAGGTGTCACTTCATTCTACTTGGCCAACTGATATTCTTCAAGGCGGAATAAGAATATTGCACTTCAAAAGGTTGATAGCTCCAAACTGAGGAAGCTCGAGATGGACTCAGTTGCTGCTCCGTATTTCCCTAGTTCAAAAGGGTGAGATACACTTCACATATAAACAAGTTACAGAGCAACAAGTTAAAGCGTCTCACCATATTTAATTCTGCAGCATCATGTGGCATTATGGTGGTCCACAATTTCATCCCCACTTTTCTCCCCGCATTGGAAACCCATTCGTCCAACAAAGATTGCTTATATGTTGCTGTGAAGGGCTGTCGATATGGCTGGGAAAACTGTTAAAAGCAGAAACGTTCACAGATAATGAGTGTTGTGGCAATTAAGCACATTTATTAAACTCGCAATTTTATATGAAGTGTTCCAGAAACCCACCTTTATCAATGTACTGCTGGAATGAACAATACCCAGTGTTGACTCACCATGAATGGATGTAACTGTTGATCTAGTACATGCAGTATAATAAAGTGTGCATTAGTGTTCTACTTTCTACTGAGGTTAATTTGGCAGATTTTATGTTCATTGTCTGGTATAATCAAACCTCTGACTAAAACTATAGTGATTTTTTAGAATATCCACTTTTCTACTCTCCTGACCTGAAAGTGCGTACATCATTGAGATGGACATTTCTGATTATTGTTATTTGAAATAAATAGGTTGCCATCACCACAAACCTAACCCTGAAAAGCTCACTATTTTTGTGTGTTCTGTCTTTCAAAATGATAGAATTACTGAGATGAGCTGTGTTACAATCCCAGTTGGTGTTTTACTGGGCGGGAAGGTCCCAGAATGGAACCCTGGCTCAAACTTTTACCCTTTTTTTGGAAAACATGGCTGAACAGAGTCACAAGACTGTCAATTAGTTTTAAACAACAAAAAAAATTAAACATGAAAAGTGTGACCATAGTACAATACTCTTTCACTTCTACTTATCTTTACAAATGTACACAGATTTTAAGGATAACACAGGGTACAAAATACATCTTATGCTATTATGTTCTTAGTAAATACCCAGTCCCTGTAAACCAACAGGCTAACTGTGGTCAGACAACACCCCACTCTTAAACCAAGTAGCAGATGCCACCCAATCAAACTTCTGTGGATTTCTCCTCAAGCTTCCCCAGATGATTATTACAATGAGTCAACTGACCTCACTAGACTTTGGCTTTCACATGATTGTTTCCAATCTCCACTCTCAAAAGATACACCTCCAATTCTTTTTATTCATTATGCTTTCCCTCAGCAATTTTCAGCAAGGATCCCCCCAGGATTTCCAACTCTCCTTTCAGTATTCCTTTGTCTTGAATAGTGACAAAGGTTCAAATTTTTCACACAATCGCTCAGGCATTCAATCACCAACGGATTCACAATTGCTTCAATTTTTACTTCACAGGTTATAATAAGAGATCACCAACCTTAGGATTGCTTCAGGTATCTCTGGCTTCTCCCTAGCCAACTTCACCAAGTCTGCTCTTTTCAGCTCTAACTTTGGGTGGAATCGTAGGAGAATTTGGCGAGTATCAGTTCTGGTGAGAAAACATGTGTAGAACTCTCCATTCTAACTAGAGTTTTACACATTCTTACACAGAAATACTAAATGTGACATGGTGGCACAGTGGTAGCACTGCTGCCTCATAGCTTCAGGGACCCAGGTTTGATTCCTGGTTTGGGTCACTGTCTGTGCACAGTCTGTATGTTCTCCCCGTGTCTGCATAGTTTCCTCCGGGTGCTCCAGTTTCCTCCCACAGTCTGAAAGACGTGCTGGTTAGGTGCATCCCAGCTTCCCATCCATTGATTCTGTCTACACTTTCTGCTGCCTTGGCAAAGCAGCCTCCCAGACATTCTCTCTTCCACCTTCTTCCGTCGGGAAAAAGATACAAACGTCTGAGGTCACATACCAACCGACTCAAGAACAGCTCCTTCCCTGCTGTCGTCAGACTTTTGAATGGACCTAACTTGCACTAAGTTGATCTTTCTCTACACCCTAGCTATAACTGCAATACTACAATTTGCACTCTCTCATTTCCTTCTCTATGAAAAGTATGCTTTGTCTGTATAGCACGCAAGAACAATACTTTTCACTGTATGCTAATACAAGTGACAATAATAAATCAAATCAACTCAAATCATTGGCCATGCTAAATTCTCCCTCAATGTACCCGAACAGGGTGTGGCAACTAGGGGATTTTCACAATAACTTCATTTCAATGTTAATGTAAGCCTACTTATGATACTAATAAATAAACTAAGTGAAACTAAATTAAACTCAATTAAATCTATAACTTATTTCTAATATCCAAGAAAACATAGATCACAAAACTGCCTCTGCTTCCTGACAGCTGGTAGATGCAAAAGTCAGGACTGTTAAGCAGCAACTGATCCAAAATTCAATGATGTGAAGACATTCCTGAGGTAGCTGCAATTACTAGTAGCCAGATTTAGCTGCTGAGAAGCCCATCACTGTCCAGACTCAAAAATGAACAAGCATTACTTGAACAAAGGGTATATCTGTTATGAAGCACAGCCCGCAAGGGGTTTTCACCACCAGAGTACAAGGATGGGAGGAAAGAAAGACTGGTTAGAAAAATAAGAGTCATGAAGAGCAATCTCCAATATAGCAGCAACAATTAAAGCTACTGTGCATGTGCAGACCTCTGTGGCTGCACATGCGCAATGGCAATCAGCAGAACCCTGACAGGTTTGAAAGAGAGACCTGGAGGGCTGGCACTGCCCAAGGGACCCCCTCATTTGCCCTCGACCTCCCTGGGGGTCCTCAATAGCCTCCGGTTCGACAGGCAAGGCCATCACGACTGGTCCCCGTTGCTGGGGACCATACGCCATCCTCGCCAGAGAGAATCTCGCCTGGTGAGGCCACAGAGGCAAGTGAGCCTGGACGATTTCATCCTAGGCTCATTAATTCACTGCAAAAGACAGATTTAAATATATTTGAATATTCAGCCTCTCACTGGAAATGGGCGGAATGCTGATCACACCGAATATCTGGTGCCAGTAAGATCACGAGAGACGAGAAATCGGGCACAAACCTGATTTCTTGGCTCTCACACAATCTTACCGACTCACCCCACCCATCAAACACACCAATTCTTTTGTGGTAACAGTTGACATACCGTTTGCTTTTTAAAAAATTCTTTCACGGGACATGTGTCGCAGTCTAGACCAGCTTTTTTATGGCCCATCCCTATTTGCCCTTGAGAAGGTGGTGGTGTGCTGCCTTCTTGAACTGCTGCAGGCCATATGGTGTAGATACACCCATAATGCTGTTAGGGTGGGGGTCCCAGGATTTTGACCCAGCGACAATGAAGGAACAGCGATATATTTACAAGTCAGGATGGTGTGTGGCTTGAGAGGGAACGTCTTCCGATCCATCTACTGCTGGTGTTCTTCTAGGTGGTAGATTTTGTGGATTTGGAAGGTGCTGTTGAAGGGGCCTTGGTGAGTTGCTGCAGAGCACGTTGTAGATGGTGGACACTGCTGCCACTATGAGTTAGTTTCTGAATTGCTTGCTGTACCTGTATGCTAACTTTTTGTGATTCATGTAACAGAACAGCCAGATCCCTCTGAAAACCAACATTTCCCAGTCTCTCACCATTAAAAAAAATATTCTGCCTTTCTACTCTTCCTGCCAAAGTAGAAAACACATTTCTCCACATTATATTTCATTTGCTATTTATTTAACCTGCCTAAATCCTTTCCCAACCTCTTTGCATCAGCGTGACAGCTTGCTTTCCCAAGTAACTTTGTCTTGTTAGAAAACCCAGATACGTTTTGCTCTGCTCCCTTATCTGAGTCATTGATCTAGTCTGTAAATAGCTGAGAGCACTGATCATCGCATCTTACTGCTACCTGCAGTGCAAGAATAAGACTTAAATACAATGCAATCAAATATGATTTAAAAACTGCTTCCTTTTGTAATTAAAGAGTATAGCTCTCTTTTTTTCTGGCTGTAATAATTTTTTGTAAAGCTTGGATGTGATCAGGAAATCTGTTGCAGTAAGCTTGATGCAGTCACAAGAGCTCCACAACTGCTTGCTTGAAATCTAGGGTGGAATTCTCCCATCAGAGACTAAGTCCCGTGGTGGGGCAGAAATGTGGGATGTTTCCCACTGCAGAGGCTGGCGGCGAAACACGTCATATCTTCCAGACCCGACCTCATCAATTATGCAGCTGGGTGCTTTGCACCACATTTCATGGTGGGGAAGGTCTGATGGCACATTGTCCGCCATCTTATCTGCTGCCATATTGAAAAGGTATCCAACATTACTGACCCACTATTGATGAAAGGAAATGGACCTCCTGAAATGAAGATAGATCTCCGGGAGCACTCTAAGGCCATAAGATGGACCTCTTGAGAAAGAAGATGGATCTTCAGGAACATTCTGAGACTGGATGATGGGCTTCCTTGATGACACTGAATCTGGAAATCTACCTGGAAATGTTCCCCCCAGCCACTGCTGTGGTGTTCTAGGGTCCAGGGTTGCTGGTGGGCTCTATCCTGTACTCTGAAGGTAACATCTGCCATATTGTTCCAGGCATGTTTTGTACCGTGTTTTCCGTTGGCGTCACAGAGAATTGGACATTGATAGTTGGGGCTTCATCTGTAAACCATTAGCAGGATGCAAATCAGTTTCATGTTGCCTCCAGCGGGATTCTGGATCCACCACGCACCATTGGATGATCCCGTGGGAAATTTACGCCAGCGTAAAGCCGATTTAGTTTGGTTTAGTTTATTTATTTGTGCCACAAGTAGGCTTACATTAACACTGCAATGAAGTTACTGTGAAAATCCCCGAGTCGCACACTGCAGCACCTGTTCAGGTACACTGAGGGAGAATTTAGCATGGCCAACATGCAGACTCCACACAGACAGTGACCCAAGCTGGGAATTGAACCCGGGTCCCTGGTGCTGTGAGGCAGCAGTGCTAGGGGGGCCTCCTGCTGAATTCCCCCGGACCCGCCATTGAACCCGCTGGCGCGAGCATGGGAGACTTCCGCCTCCAGTCTGCTGACGTACAGCAGTTCTGAGTAAGTTTTATCACCTGTCCACTTTAGAAATGTGGTCTGACATTTTGCTCTTTCTCCTCATCTCCGTCATTGATCTAGATTGCAAATAGCTGAGCCTCGAGCACCATTTGTTACAGCCTGTCAACTTGAAAATTACCCATTTATTCTTACTCTCTGTTTTCTGTTCATTAACCATACCTCAGTCCATGTTTATAAATTATCCACAACATCATAATTCCAATTCTGTCCAATAAAACTGTATGAGAGATTAAATCAAGGTATTGTCTATACAGATGGTTGCCAAAGATCCTATGGGATTATTCAAAGAACAATATGGCATTCTCTCATTTCTCCAACCAAAACAACTAAAGGAGCACTGTATGTGTAATAGCTGATACATTTGTCTACACAGCAAAATGAAGGGGAGATAGTGCTGTAGTGGTATTGTCGCTGGAGTAGTGATCCAGAGCTCCAGGATAACTCTGGGGACCAGGGTTTGAGTCCCACCATGGCAGATGGTGGAATTTGAATTCTACAAAATCTGGAATTAAAAGTCTAACGATGACCATGGAAACCATTATCAATTGTTGTAAAAACCCACCTGGTTCACTAATGTCCTTTAGGGAAGGAAATCTGTCGTCTTTACCTAGTCTGGCCTACAAGTAACTCCAGACCCAGTCTTAATTGCTCTCAGGGGTGACAGTGTTCCTTTAGTTGTTTTGGCAATAACTGCTGGCCCAACCAGCGACATTTTCATCCCATGAACAAATCTTAAAAAAGACAGTAATTCATTTGATGCAAAATTTTGAATTTTCCTGAGAGAAATGCAAGTTCTTGCTAAAAGTTGAGAACCCTGACTACATTCAAGGCAAACATTTGCTGCCTCCTCCCCATCCACACTTTCTCCTGCTTTTAATGGATCGAAGCACTGGATTGTATTTTGGGTTGAATATTGTTTTACAAATATATGTGCTATCTATTATCCATGGAATGTTTCTCATAAGGAGGGAGAAAACATTCAATCTTAAACAACTAAGGATAAAAGCAAATTACTGCAGATGCTGGAATCTGAAACCAAAAGAGAAAATGCTGGAAAATCTCAGCAGGTCTGGCAGCATCTGTAAGGAGAGAAAAGAGCTGATGTTTTGAATCCAGATGACCCTTTGTCAAAGCTTTGTCAGACATGCTGAGATTTTCCAGCATTTTCACTCTTGGTTAAACAACTAAGGAATTTGCCAGCTTTCATAATTTAGAAGTATACTTTTGGTCTAGTGTGTTACATCAAAGTAGATCATGTTGAAAACCACAGTGGTTGGATCAAATTATAATGGTAGAATTGAAGCAGTTCAGATTCCACTGTCCCCCAACCTCACTCGATAGCTTTGTTTGGTTTTTGTTTTATTTCCCACCTTTGTCCCAGATTTGAGAGATGCTGACTGCTTGTTGAGCTTCTTTTTAACCTTGGACTTAGCATGTGCTTCTTCTGCAGCTGAAAAATAAACATTGAAGTTGATTGACATGCATTCGTCATTTGGCAGAAGTAGTGCCACATATTTGGACAAAGAAGAGTATCAAAACTAATAAAGGAGGAAGAATGATTGCAAGACCTGGAGGTAGATTCAATGGATAATTGGATAGGTTCCTTTTACAGGAGGAAACATCTTCCTTTAAAACTATTAGGACAACATTTTGGAGCGGCACGGTGGCATAGTGGTTAGCACTGCTGCCTCACAGCGCCAGGGACCCAGGTTCGATTCCCAGCTTGGGTCACTGTCTGTGTGGAGTTTGCACATTCTTCCCGTGTCCGCGTGGGTTTCCTCTGGATGCTCCAGTTTCCTCCCACAGTCCAAAGATGTGAGGGTTAGGTAGATTGGCCACACTGAACTGCGCCTTAGTGTCAGGGGGACTAGCTAGGGTAAGTGCATAGAGTTATGAGGATAGGGCCTGGGTCGGATTGTGGTCAGTGCAGACTCAATGAGCTGAAAGACCTCCTTCTGCACTGTAGGATTCTGTTTTAAATGGGGTTCTTTTCGTTAAGGCTCTGCTTCCATTGCCTTGTGCTTATTTTTTAGAGAAGACTGGACTCTGCTCAAAGTTTTTTGCTGATCTTGGTGTCTCTGCTAATATTAAGTTGTCCAAGCCTTCTGCTCTCTTTGTTTTTTAACCTGAGAACACACAACTCTTTGGAACGCCATTGCTTCGGCTGTCTATCGATAATTGCTGAAAGGAAAGCTTAAAAACCTTTAGAAATTTCCAGCAGACGCTGTGTGTTTCATGACATTTTATTCAGCAAAGATTCTTGTTTGTGTTTATGGTAAAAGGGCAGCTGTCAAAAACACACTGACTATCCTGCACCAGGATCAGAAACCAAATCAAAAACCTACGCCATTGTGCATTCCATGTGTGGTGATAATAATTCATGTCAATGGTACTGACTATCATTTGGGAGGCTGCAAAATACATTTTCTTACCCCTTCTGCTGGGCAGAAAATAATGAATGTCAAACCACTGCATACAGGCGAATCAATATATTTTGGTTTATTTACAGATTGAATAATACTCCGAAGCAGCAACTAACAAAGTGCTGAAACGGCAAAAATTAAGTATAATGAAATGACCATCGTTAATGTGCAGAACATGCTGCGCACAAAGTCTGGTGAGCAACAGGGCTTTTGGATGCAATCAGCTTGAGTAGAAGCTGCAATGTTGTACATTTAATGGAGCAAATTCTAGTTCATTCATGGAGTTTGAATATCTTTACAGAAACCTTTATGATCCGGAGGGATATTGACAGGATAGATGTGAAGAGGGTGTTTCATCTTGTCAGAGAATTTGGAACCAGGGGTCACTCATTTATGTGGAGATGCCGGCGTTGGACTGGGGTAAACACAGTAAGAAGTTTAACAACACCAGGTTAAAGTCCAACAGGTTTATTTGGTAGCAAAAGCCACACAAGCTTTCGGAGCTCCAAGCCCCTTCTTCAGGTGAGCTTGTGTGGCTTTTGCTACCAAATAAACCTGTTGGACTTTAACCTGGTGTTGTTAAACTTCTTACTGTGTTCACTCATTTAAGACAGAGATGAGGAGATTTTTTTTTTCTCAGTGTTTTGAGAGTCTCTGGAACTCTCTTCCTCACAAGGCAATGGGAGCAGAGCCTTTGGCTATTTTTAAGGTTGAGCGAGATAGACTTTTGATTAACAAGGGGGTGAAAGGTTATTGTGGGGTAGACAGGAATGTAGGATTGAGGTTACAATCGGATCGGCCATGAGCTTATTGAGTGGTGAAGCAGGCTCGATGGGGCCGTGTGGCCTACTCCTGCTCCTAATTCCTATGTTGGTAATGAAAATCTATTTAAAAATCCCATCTAAAGATAGTGCTAACAATCACTCTAATCAAAGATACAACAAGTAAGGTCTTTTGCACTGAATGCCAATGGACCATACTACACCTCACCTGAAGATATTATGTCGGACTGTGCTTGAAGTTGACAGCTTCAAGTTTCTATGTGTTCAGATCACCAACAATCTGTCCTGGTCCCTCCACGCTGACATTATAGTTAAGAAAGCCCACCAACGCCTCTACTTTCTCAGAAGGCTAAGGAAATTAGGCATGTTCACTACGACTCTCACCAATCTTTTGCAGCTACACCATAGGAAGCATCCTTTCCGGATTTATCACAGCTTGATATGGCTTCTGCTCTGCCCAAGACTGCAAGAAACTATAAAGGATTGTGAGCGTAGCCCAGTCCATCATGCAAACCAGCCTCCCATCCACTGACTCCATCTACACTTCCTGCTGCCTCGAAAAAACAGCCAGCATAATCAATGACCCCACGCACCCCGGACATACTCTCTTCCTCCTTCTTCCATTGGGAAAAAGATACAAAAGTCTGAGAACGTGCACCAACTGACTCAAGAACAGCTTCTTCCCTGCTGCCATCAGACTTTTGAATGAACCTCCATATATTAAGTTGATCTTTCTCTTCACCCTACTTGTAACTGCAACATCATATTCTGCATCCTCTCCTTTCCTTCTCCCCTATGTACTCTATGAAAAAAAGTTTTGCCTGCATTGCTTGCAAGAAACAATATTTTTCACTGTATCCCAATATATGTGATAATAATAAATCAAATCAAAGATTAACTGGCTTCACAATAATATTAACTTGGTAAAAATTGAAAAGATTTTCAGTTTAACTCAATACATTTATTGTGGTTAATTAGTATATTCATTAAGTCTCTCCTATGTCTTATGGTCTTATCTTGATTTCTCGAGGAATTAAGGGCTATGGGGAGAGAGCGGGTAAATGGAGTTGAAATCAACCATGATTGAATGGTGGAGTGGACTCGATGGGCCGAATGGCCTTACTTCCGCTCCTATGTCTTATGGTCTTATGGTCTATTCATTTTATGATTTATATTGCATAATCTAGTATTTCTGAAATGTTTCATGATTCTTATCCTTATATATTCATAAATAAATGTATTAATTATTATGGTCAGTTTAATATCCACCAATTCAAGGCACCATTCAAACACAGGGTTGCAGGAGACTTTATCTAATTCAGTAAACCGATTATTAGAACTAAACTGCTTTTAATCCTTCAAGCCATGAAACCTGCTGAAAGGAAGATTATCATCAAAAATATAGCTCCAGATCAAAAGGGACAAGTCCACTTATAGAAACTACTGTGAGCCTGTTGAGAGAGAAAGTAGAACACTGACCCAGTTGGAACAATGCAATTCAATTTAACCTGAGACTATTCACATTCTTCAGGATTTAAGAAATTACAGCAAATCTAATCCACATGTGTTCTTCCCATCAAAAGCACATATGTTGCAATGTCAAGATCATTGCAAATTGTGATTAATTTCGAAATGTGTTCTTTTTACTGTACAGTAAGTGAAGGCTAATCATAGACACTACAGCACAGAAAGAATTTATTCAGACCATCATTCCTTTAAAAGCGCAATTTCAACAGGAAATACTCCTCGATTCCCATTTTTCTGTCCTTTGCTTGTTGCCATTCATACTATTTATTGAGAGTCAGGAACTCCATTGCCAGATATAAGGTAGTGCGAGTTGGGTACTTAAACAGGACATCATATTGCTACTGGAACATTTAAGATTCAAGCACTTGGTGCAAGGAGCCTCACAGAAAGTTGACTGGCTGCATTTTCAGTCGTGGCAACTTTGCTATTAAGCCCTGTGCATATCATTAACTGAAATTAGTAATGGTAAATATTCAAGCAGAACCAGTTAACTGTCCAAGACTATTCCTTTCCATATTGTCTGAATAATGTAAACAAAGTAACCTTGTTCTATTTTTGTCATTAACGCAGAAATGTTACTGAATTTCGAGATGGTTTTTATCAGTTGTACCTTCATAGGTGGAGTTTGGGTCATCATCAACTTCTTTCCGAGGTAGCCATGAAGTGAATCTGCAGAAAGAAGTACCATTATTGTCATTGGAACTCAACATTTCAATCCATATAACACGTACATGCGCGAAACGATCTGAATCATCACATCCAAGAGACTGCATCCAGCATTCAAAACAGTATGGCACCAAGGTGCTGGGGCCTCAACTGTTTACCATATACATAGACGATCTGGAGGAGGGGACCGAGTGTAGGGTAACAAAGTTTGCGGATGACACAAAGGTGAGTGGGAAAGCGAATTGCGTGGAGGATGCGGAAAGTCTGCAGAGAGATTTGGATAGGCTAAGTGAGTGGGCGAGGATCTGGCAGATGGAGTATAACGTTGACAAGTGTGAGGTTATCCACTTTGGAAGGAATAATAATAAAATGGACTATTATTTAAATGGTGAAAAATTACAACATGCTACTGTGCAGAGGGACCTGGGGGTCCTTGTGCATGAATCACAAAAACTCAGTTTGCAGGTGCAGCAGGTGATCAAGTAGACAAATAGAATGTTGGCCTTTATCGCGAAGGGGATGGAGTATAAAAGCAGGGAGGTCTTGCTGCAATTGTACAAGGTACTGGTGAGGCCGCAACTAGGGTACTGTGTGCAATTTCGGTCCCCTTGTTTGCAAAAGGATATATTGGCCTTGGAGGGAGTAGAGAGAAGGTTCACCAGGTTGATACCGGAGATGAGGGGGTTAGCTTATGAGGAGAGATTGAGTAGATTGGGCCTGTACTCGTTGGAGTTTAGAAGGCTGAGGGGAGATCTTATAGAGACATATAAGATAATGAAGGGGCTAGACAGGGTAGAGACAGAAAGATTCTTTCCACTTAGAAAGGAAACAAGAACGAGAGGACACAGCCTCGAAATAAGGGGGAGTCAGTTTAGGACAGAGTTGAGGAGGAACTTCTTCTCTCAGAGGGTAGTGAATCTCTGGAATTCTCTGCCCATTGAAGCAGTGGAGGCTACCTCGTTAAATATGTTTAAGACACAGGTAGTTAGATTTCTGATCAATAAGGGAATTAAGGGTTATGGGGAGCGGGCGGGTAAGTGGAACTAAACCACTATCAGATCAGCCATGATCTTATTGAATGGCGGGGCAGGCTCAAGGGGCTAGATGGCCTACTCCTGCTCCTATTTCTTAGGAAACCTACCAAAACGGAGGTACTTGAAGCAATGCATGCCAGCCTACAGCAGGGGCTGAAACACCCGGGCTTCAGTTAACAGATGACAGGTAAAATACATAACGGTCAGGTAATGGCCATCTTAAACAAGAGGAAGTCCAACCAGCACCTAGAGGAGAGTGTGAGAGGAGACTGAAAGCATCGCGAGAGTGCAGGTTGAAATCTAAGCGGACTTTCTGAAGTGATAACAGGATTCAAAAGTGACACAGGCAAGTGGAAGTAGCTGATAAGATGAATACGGTCAGGTAAGTATTTATTACTTTCATTGCTTATGGTTTGTAAGGTCTTTATTTTGTGGTTTATTGTTTGTAAGGATTATACTCTGTAGTAACAAGAGTCAGAGTAACTGATATCATTTGATTTTAAGTTTCTTTGAAAAAGTTTAATTGAAAGGGGGAAGTCATAGCAGGAAAGCTCAAAGCAACGTGCTCCTCCTGCGCTACGTGGGAAGCTGGGAACATTTCCACTGCCCAAGGCCAGTATGTGTGCAGGATGTGTCTCCAGCTACAGCTCCTGGAAGGCCAGCTTTCAGAGCTGGAGCAGCAGTTGGGGACACTGTGGAGCATCAGCAAAGCTGAGAGTATCATGAATAGCACCTTTAGAGAGGTGGTCACACTGCAGGTTCAGACTCCGCAGGCAGGAACGGAATGGGTGATTACTAGGCAGAATAAGAGGACGAGGCAGCCAGTGGAGGAACCCCCTGCGGTCATTCCCTTGTAAAACAGATATACTGCTTTGGATACTGTTGGGGGAAATGGCATCTCAGTCGAAAGCAGCAGTAGACAAATCCGTTGTACCATGATTAGCTCTGCTGCACAGGGGAAGAGTAAAAAGTGTGGGAATGCAATCATCATGGGGGATTCAATTGTAGGCGAATAGAAAGACATTTCTGTGGCCACAAATAAGACTCCAGGATGTTATGTTGTCTCCCTGATGCAAGGGTAAAGGCTGTCTCAGAGCGTTTACAGGAGGGGAGACCGAACAGCCAGCAGTTGTGGTAGACACTGGTACAATCAACATTGGTAAAAAAGGGATAAGGTTCTAAAAGCACAGTATAGGGAGTTAGGAAGTAAGTTGAAAAGTCGACCTCAAAGGTGGTGATCTCCTGATCACTATCAGTGCCATGTGCTTTTCAGAGCTGAAGTGGAAAGATATATCAGATGAATATGTGTCTGTAGAGGTGCTGCGAGGGGAAGGGCTTTGGATTCCTGGGACATTGGGACCGGTTCCTGGGAGGTGGAACCAATACAAACTGGGTGGGTTGCACTTGGGCTGGACTGGGACCGACATCCTAGAGGGAACATTTTCTAGAGTGGCTGGGGAGGGATTAAACAAAAATGGCAGGGGGATGGGAACCTATACAAGGAGTCAGAGGAGGGGGAAACAAGGATACGCACAAAAGATAGAAAGGGAAATAAGAAGTGCTTAAAAGGTCAGTCATGGCACACATCAACTCTGCTCTCCCAGTTTGCCTGGATCCCACTACATTTCACCTGTTGCCACAACAGGTCCACAGCAGACACCATCTCTCTGGTCCTACACTCAACCCTAAAAGACCTGGATAACAAAGACACCTATGTCAGACTCCTATTTGTTGACTACAGCTCAGCCTTCAAAACCATTATTCCAACAAAACCCATCTCCAAACTCCATGGCCTAGAGCTCGGCTCCTCCTTCTGTGACTGGATCCTTGACTTCCTAACCCATAGACTGCAATCAGTAAGGATAGGTAATGACACCTCCTCCACGATTATCCTCAACACCGGTGTTGTGTCCTCAGCCCCTTACTATTCTCCTTATACATGTATGACCAAATTCCCCTCCAACTCGATTTTCACCACTGTGGTAGGTCAGATATCAAACAACGATGAGTTGGAGTATAGGAAAGAGATAGAGAACTTGATGAAATGGTGCAATGACAATAATATCACCTTCAATGTTAGTAAAATCAATTTCAGAAAACATTATGGAGCATATGCCTCATCTACATCAACGATGATAAAGTGGCGATGGTTGAGAGCTTCAAATTTCTAAGTGTTCAGATCACCAACAATCTGTTCTGGTCCCTCCACACTGATGCTATAATTAAGAAAGCCCACCTCTACTTTCTCAGAAGGCTAAGGAAATTCGACATGTCCATTACGATGCTCATCAATTTTTACAGATGCACCATAGAAAGCGTCCTATCAGAATTATCACATCTTGGTATGGTTCCTGCTCTGACCAAAACCACAAGAAGTTACAAAGGGTTATGAACATAGCCCAATCCATCACACAAACCAGCCTCCTGTCCATTGACTTTGTCTACACTTCCCGTTGCCTTGGGATAGCAGCCAGCATAATTAAGGACCCCACGCACCCTTGACATACTCTCTTCCACCTTCTTCCATCGGGAAAAAGATACAAAGGTCTGTAAACAAGTACCAACCGACTCAAGAATAACGTCTTCCCTGCTGCCATCAGACCTTTGAATGGACCTACCTCGCACTAAGTTGATCTTTCTCTACACCCTAGCTATGACTAACACTACATTCTGCACTCTCTCATTCCCTTCTCTATGCACGGTATGCTTCGTCCGTATAAGCAAATCAAATCAAATATAGCTCTTGGGTCTAAAAGTATCAAAGGATATGGAGGGATAGCAGGAACAGGTTGCTGAATTAGATGATCAGCCATGATCATAATGAATGGTGGAGCAGGCTTGAAGGGCCGAATGGCTTACACCTGCTCCTATGTTCTTATGTTTCTATCTTGATGTTTTAGCTGGAGGAAATTGTGGCTCCTCCAATACTGAATATCAGGTGGCACAGAGGCAATGCAGGGGTTAAGATAGGTGGTGCTGAGATACTCCTGGGCATCATCTCTGCCAATGTGGAAGCTGGAAACGTGCAGAGGTCACCTCAGGTCAGCATGTATGCAGGAAGATGCTGGCGTCAAAGACCGACATTTTCACATTTGTGCTCATTTGTTTTTCAGAATTATTTGAAGAAAAGTTAGAGATCAAATTTGGCGAAGCTTTCTTCAGATAAGATTTATCTTAAGTGTTTTGTTATTTCAGAGAGGGATAAAAAGACAAAGAGAAGTATATAGTGAGGGGCAGAGGGAGGTTTTCAGTAATCTGAATTTGAATATTCCTTAAATCTGCAAATTGAATTGTTAAGGCAAGTAATTCCTCTTGGAGGATAAAGTCAATATGTTGGCAGTAATAGTGAGGAAGCTGCATGAATGAGTGGAGAGAATGTGAGGTGACTGACAGCAGAGTGAGGGGGATGGAGGATGGAGTATTCACTATGTGGATCAAAGTAAGTGACAGTAAGTAGGGTTAGTGATGGCAATGAGAGTATGGTGGGAAGGGGAGAGGAGGGGGTCATGATAAGCCCAAAGGGAGGGGGAGTAGAGGTTTGGAAGGAACTGTGGAGAATGTAGTCTGCAACTCCTGGCATCTTTTTTTCTCTTTTCTGTTCACCTAAAAGGAAAGAAATAGAAAGAAATAAAACAGCAGTAGAATAGGTGGCACGGTGACACAATGGTTAGCACTGCTGCCTCACAGCACCAGGGACCAGGGTTCAATTCTGGCTGTGGATGACTGTCTGTGTGGAGTTTGCATGTTCTCCTCGTGTCTGCGTGGGTTTCCTCTGAGTGCTCCGGTTTCCTTTCACACTCCAACAATGTGCAGGCTAGGTGGATTGGCCATGTTAAATTGACCTTTAGGGTGGAATTTTATTGGCACGTCCACCCGAGTTTGGAAGATTCCGCCCGAGGCCAATGGAGAGTGCCATTCTCCGAGCCTCGCCCGGCTCCAGAATCGGGGCAGGTGTGCCGGTAAAATTCCGGCCTTAGTGTCAGAGGTAAATATGTGGGGTTACGGGGGTAGTGCCTGGGTGGGATTGTTGTTAGTGCAGCCTCAATGAGCCAAATGGCCTCCTTCTGCCCTGTAGGGATTTTATGTTCTATGAGCGATAAAGAAGAAGTTGATAATTTTTTACACTGCAAAACATGACTAAAATAAGTATTGCTTCAGTTTACCGGTTTCCTATTGCAAGTTGCAGTTTCCAGTAGCCACGTGTTTCATCCCATTCTAGATGTTGCAGATCCATGTAGATATAATGTTTGTCAGTATTAACGTCTTGATGACTGTTGTCAGCTGTTTTCGCAAAAGGTTCCATAATTAAAACTTTTGTCAAATGCACAGAAAAAAATACTTTGCATTTATTTAGTACGTTTCACATCTTAAGCTTTTCCAAATTGCTTCACAGTGAATGATACTCTTGAAGTGAAGCCAATCTTGTATTTTTGGGCAAATATGTTAGCAACTTTCACTTAGTCTTACGATTATCAATGCAAAAAACAACCAATTTGGTGGTTTGCAGTAATATTTAACAAAGTATTTGTGGTAGCGTGGCCCCTTTAAAGGGGCCATCTCTGAGGGCCATTTGATTGGGCCAGACAATATGGAGTGGCAGCACAGGAAGCCGAGCCAATCAGGTGCAAGAGTGTACATCCCAGGTTGGGGAAGATCCTCCGTTGGAGCTAGGGAGAAGTGGAGAGTTGTGAAGTTGATGATGAAAGATGCAAGAACTAGGGTTAGCACTTGCCGAGTGATCATAAAGACACAATAGAGTCATGGGTGGGATTTTCCTGCTATGCTCGTTCCAAAACTGGAAAACCCCGCCCAAGGTCAACGGAGCTTTGCATGGTACACCTCCCCTACCCACTACAATTCCCGTGGTGGACCGACCAGGAAAATTCCCCCCCTATAAAGTCATACAGTGCAGAAAAGACCCTTTGGCCCATCGAGCCTGTACCGACAACATCTACCACTAAAGACGCGCTCATCTCATCTTCCTACAATTGTTCCATATCATTGAATGTTATGATATTTCAAGGGCTCATCCAAATAGTTGTTAAAGGTTGTAAGGTTTCCGGCCTCCACTACCTTCCCAGGCAGAGCATTCCAGATTCCCACAACAAGGTATTGATTGAACATGGTCATTCTGCTCTTCCATTTGTTGCTGATGCAGGTTATTAGTATATGTTTTTGCATGGCTTGTAGTTCCAGCTTTGTAAGGGAGACAAACATCAAATCTCTGAGATAAAATTCCGTAAATAGCCTCTCCTCTTTTTCCCTTCTCCATGCTATTTCTGAGCAGTGTACGGGGCAGAAGAATAGATCAAACTGCTATGTACTTCACACTCATTTAGTATCACATAACATTTCCTAATATGAAATTAGTTTTCATTCCAGCTATCTAACTTGCCAATGAGTGCTAATAATTTCTACATCCTGAAAAATTAGCCTTCTTTTCTGTGACAATTTTCTCCTCTCCCTTGTGAAAACATTGACTCCTTTTGATTTGATTTATCATTGTCACATGTATTAACATACAGTTGAAGGAGTCATTCCAAGGGCATGAATGTTCCTCTCCTACCTTATTCACATTATTCATCGATAAACTTTGTTGATGAGTGCTGCTAGACTAAATGAGAATGGGGCATTATAGCCTCAATAGATTTAATGTTCACCGACTGTTCACATTAGCACCTCTGATAGTATTTGGCGGCGGATTTTCCCACATCTAATCCAAGTCATACTGAGGCCACTGTGGCAGCTCAAGTGCTTCTCTGACTCAATTCAGCAACATCAGTACAGACTCTATTGCAATCCTGGAATGTTCACAGTCTGCATGGTTCAGTGACCCATTGGCTAAACTGCTGAATCGTACACAAATATGGAACTGAAATAAATCCTTCAAATGACCCCATTCCTCTATCATTTTAGTAGATTTATGAGGCACTTATTTCCAATTACTTCCTGATTGATATAAAAAGTTGGGTGGGTTCATTGCACAGAAGGATCTAGGTCACCCATTTTCCACTATTGCAATTGTAACATTATTGAAGGAGGATGTGAATACTCTGGGAACATATTAACTTAAGGTATAATATGAGGGAAAGAAAGGCGATGGATTTTGAATTGTCTTGCAGTACAATCTTTTGAGTGTCTCGTTCATTTTTGTGGTCTGCTGCACTCTTCATAACATGACCCTCCAGGGAGGTCTGGAGCTGGAAGAGGATGAGGCCCTGGAAGGACACAACTCATCGGAGGAAGAGAAGTATGAGGTGACAGAAGAGGAGTGAGAGGAGGAAGATGATGCAGATCACAGAGGTGCCATGGCTGTGATGTGGTAGAGCACCCCGCGAGGCTCGAGGGTGTTGTCAGGGTGCCATTAACATCATGAATCATCTGATTCAGGCTTGCTTTAAGTGAGCCCATCAGTCCCAGGAGGAACAAATGGTACAGCTCTCACCCTGAGCTGCCTGTGCTAACACTCCCAGTGAAGGTGCAACCTGGAGCATTCAACCTCTTACTACCAATAAAGAATGATTTCACCAACACTGCTGACATAGCCTGGCTCTGCTTCACCACTTCGCACCTCTTTCCTTGTTGTGCCATTAAATAAAGAAACCTGTGGTTTCAAATATTTACAAAGTGGAAAAAAGTGCACAGCTGCGGGTAGAATCACCCCAGTGATTCACTCAGTGCTCTGCCTGAAGCGGTGGCCTCCACATTCACCAGCTTCACTGAAGTGCTTCCCCCGAGGCCTCAGAGGAAGTGCAGGCAGTTTACTCATTCCTCTCAGCCTGATGATGTGGTGATGCCTGTGTGGACATTCTCCAGATTGCTGCACCTGCATCAATGTGGGGGCTGAATTCATCACTGGGTCCTGTTGCACAGTTGGTCAAGGAGACCAAGGAAGATGACGATGACACCATATGAGAGGTGGCAACTTTATCCTCCTTGGTGACACAGAATCAGACCTTGGCTGGGATGCTGGAGGGCCGGAGGGGAGCACCAGCTCTCCTTATGCCATTGGCGCCACTGAGTATATCTGTGCTGCTGGAGGGTGTGCCTGGTCATGACAGTGCTTGCTCTGAACTCTGCTGTGGCTGCACTTGGACCAGTGATGGTGCAGATATTTGCACCTTGACATTTGTACCTTTGGGATGGAAGCACAAGTAGCAAGAGCCTTGGAAAACAGAGGACTCTGCATGGCCGAGGCTTCTCAGTGTTTGGCATGATGTTGAATTTCCTTAATGAATGCATTGCACTCACAGATCACCATCTCCACCTTGGAAGGCCATTTTGCCATTTCTGACTTTGGTGACCTTGGTGATGTCCACTGGCCCTGGTGAAGTCCATTGTTTCTTCCTCTTTTGCTGTGTGAATGTGAAGTTAGGGGGGCCCTTTACCATTCTGGCCCCACTCCTGGGCATTATGCGCTCATTTTTCCTTAAAGGACAAGGTAAGGCACTGATGGCCCCTATGGTCATTGCCAGCTGCTCCTCTTCATTAGAAGCTGCATGTTTCAGTGCTGGCAGGGTGTCAGCAGCATGATAGCTCCAAGGGGTCATTAAGTGCTCCAGGCACTCCTCCCATGTTCAGGAACCTCATGCACCCCTCAGCTGGTGTGCCTGCCGGAGGATGAATACCCAGCGATCTGTCCTGAAGGTTGGGGGGTTGCACTTATTTTGCCAGAGCGCCTCAGGTCATTAAACATCTTCCAATATTATATCCAATTTCTGCGCACCATGCTCCTTCTGTTGTGTCAGCTGTCTCCATCCAGACTTGCTTAATTTAGGTGGGTGACCTCCTCCTGCCATTTTTTGGAAAAAGGATCTCCTTCTCTCTTGCGGTCTCCAGGAGGACCTCCAGGTCCACATCAGCATATCGTGGGGCTCCCCTGCACTGGGTTTCAGCCCTTTGGCTCTCCTGAGATGTTCCGATTTTCTCCGAATCTATGAACTTGCAAAGAGACAACACAGCAGCGAAACGACAGCCACTATAATGTCTGCATGGCCTGTTTAAATTGGCCGCACTCAAGGGCAGTCCTGCCTCTGCTAAATGCCCATCAAACCCATCTCCAGGCGAGCTCCAGGAAATGTAAGGCCATGAGTCCTGCTCCCCAGAATAGGTCCAGAAAATCCTGCCCTGTGGTTCTATTGCTGTAAATCTCTGACTTTACATTGGTAGCAGTAATAATACTTAAAGTTCCAGTGTTATTGAAGAGGGCTGGAAAGTAGATATACTCAATGAGGGGGCTTTGTGAAGCCCACAAGAATGGGAAACATGGTGTGCGGTGTGACTTAATGGGCGGGATGCAAATTTTTGATTTCCCAGCGTTGAGTTGAGACACTGAGGTAAAGTCAACAATATGTTTATGGCATGTGGGACATTATGCTGCTTTGTGGTGGGTTTGTAGCTTTGCATGTCATGAATATTTATTAGCATTAAACTTTTAAAGATTATGTCCCCCCTTCAAGATAAATCAATGGCGCATGAGAATCTGAGTTCATGATCATTTAATCATCTGATTCAGGCTTGCTTTAAGTGAGCCCATCAGTCCCAGGAGGAACATCTGGCCCATCGAGTTTGCACCGATAACAACCCCACCCAGGCCCTATCCCCGTAATTCCACACATTTACCCCGCTAATCCCTCTAACCTATGCATCTGGGATACTAAGAGGCAATTTCGCATGGTCAATACACCTAGCCAGCGCATCTTTGAACTGCGAGAGGAAACCGGAGCACCCAGAGGAAACCCATGCAGACACCGGGAGAATGTGCAAACTCCACACAGGCAGTGACCCAAGCCAGGATTCGAACCCAGATCCCTGGAGCTGTGAGGCAGCAGTGCTAACCACTGTGCCACTGTGCCATTCCTTGTTGAACTCTGCGGTGCAAGGCAGAGGAGCAGGAGAACGGCAGCTTGCATGGAGGCTCGGGACTGGCAAAGGTGAGTCAGTGCTAAGAGGGGTCAGGGACGTGGGGGAATTCCAGAGGGATCCAGGGGAGAACGGAGGGTGGGGTCAGGAGCATAGTGGATTGAAGTGGGAAGGGCATGAAGTCCTGGGTGTGGTGAGGACAGTCAGTCAAAATAAGAAAATGGGGTGTCTAAAGGGCAGTGTCATTGCTGTCCAGATGTGGGTTCATTTCAGGGTATCGGCTGGCAGGAAAATCCTTATAGGACTTTGACTTCACCCACAAAATTATCCCCACTGAGAGTGATCTTGGACAATTTTTTTACCATGTATAGGAGAGTTAGCCAGCTGCAAGTGTAGCCATGTCCCACAGAGTGGTCAGCACTGGACACAAACATGAACATGTAATGAAGAGCGAACAAAGAAAAAACACGTTATTGTTCCTTCCACAATAAAGGAAATGTTCCTTCCTCCCTTGTAACCATCAGTGTGTACCAATCATGTGGCATGCCAGTTCATATACCTTTCTGACTAAGATATCCTGAGCAAATAACACATGAGCAAAGTGAAAACAATGCAGAAATAGTTACAAGTGAAATTGAAATTTGAAAAACACCCATGCCATCTTTGTGTTACCAAATCTTATGTCAATGACAATGTAGATGGGCAGGAAAGTTGAGGCCGTGATGCAGAGTTCTCTTTGACCGGAAGGCTCTTTCATGGCCCACTGTTACATTGTCAGCTGATGGTATATTCCACAGCTGAGAAACTTTTTCTGCTGCTGAATTGCATGTGTTTTGCATACACACCGCCAGCACTTTGAATTCTAGTTGTAACCATGTTGGAACTCAGGTTCTGAGGGCACAACCTCAGAGTGAAGGGACGCTCCTTTAAAACTGAGATGAGGAGGAATTTCTTCAGCCAGAGGGCGGTGAATCTGTGGAACTCATTGCCACAGAAGGCTGTGGAGGCCAGGTCATTGAGTGTCTTTAAGACAGAGATAGATGGGTTCTTGATCAATAAGGGGATCAAGGGTTACGGGGAGACGGCAGGAGCTTGGGGATGAGAATCATATCAGCCATGATTGAATGGCGGAGCAGACGCGATGGGCCGAATGGCCTAATTCTGCTCCTATATCTTATGGTCTTATGGGAAACGGGGAAAAAAGTGCAAGCAGTGTACTGTTCTAGTTACGATATTGGGGACAGCACGCTGTTGACAAAATCCTGGCAAATATGTCAGTGTTAGAACTTCTGTTACCAGGTCAATTAATGGAGGTGACGGTGGCACAGTGGTAATGTCACTAGACTAGTAATCCTGAGGCTAAGCTAATGTTCTGGGCATATAGCTTCAAATCCCACTATGGCAACTGCTGGAATTTAAATTCAATTTGATTTTTTAAAAATCTGAAATTGAAAGCTGATCTCAGCAATGAAACAATAATTGATTTTGTTGTAAAGACCCATCTGGTACACTAATGTCCATTAAAGAAGGAAATCTACCATCCTTACCTGGTATGGCTTCAGACCCACAGAAGTATGGTTGAATCTCAACGGCTCTTGGGGGCAATTGGGGATGGGCAACAAATGCTGGCCTTGCCAGCAATCCCACATCATAGAATTATAAAATCCCTACAGTGCAGAAGAAGGCCACTCAGCCCATCGAGTCTGCACCAACCACAACCCCACCCTGGCCCTATCCCCATAACCTCATGCATTTACCCTAGCTAGTCCCCCTGACACTAATTTAGCATGACCGATCCACCTCACCCGCACATCTTTGGACTGTGGGAGGAAACCGGAGCATCCGATGGAAACCCACGGGGAGAATGTGCAAACTCCACACAGACAGTGACCCATGCCGGGAATTGAAACCGGGTCCTTGGCACTGTGAGACAGCAGTGCTAACCACTGTGCCACCGTGCCGCCCTGTATCATATGAAAGAATGAGAGAAGAGTTGCGATGGAGTGCTGCATTGCCGGTTTTCTTTCATTTAGGTGAGATACTAAACAGGGAATCCAAAGCTGTACATTTGGAATTAAACATCGCATGGGTGCATTTGTGCACCAGCAGGGGAAGTCTCCTGATATCATAACCAATATTAATTCCTCAATCAACATGATCAAAGTAAATTCAGTGGTCACCACCTCACCGCTATCTGTGGGCATTTGCCAACATAGCATCAGTGATTTCACTTCAAAAGCAATTCAGAATGGATTGTGAATGTCATCACAATGACATGCAAAACTGTGATACATGAAAGTTCTGTCCTTTGTCCTGAATAATGGGCAGATTTTGCACTCTCCTGACTTATTTGTGCATACTGGCTAGCCTGTTCACTTGAGTTTTATAGATAAATAAATTTGTTGACAAATGTTAACTATCTTTAAGCTTGCACCATGCCTTGAAATTATCAACAAGAATATTGCACAAAGTTAGCCGTACCAAATTCTGTTGAGATCAGTTGCTTCTGTGGAAACCTATTTTGTAGAATCTTACAGTGCAGAAGGAGGCCATTGGCCATTCAGCCCATCATGCCTATCAGGGCTCTTTGAAAGTTCTATCCAATTAACTCACACCAACTCACGCCCACCCCCTCCCCCCCCACACCCGCCGCCTTTGAAAATTCTATCGAATTAATTCATGCCGCCTCCCCTCCAACTCTCCCCAAAGTCCTGCAAATCTTTTTCTTTTCACATACAGTTTAAGTATTAGTGTCACAAGTAGGCTTACGTTGACACTGCAATGAAGTTACTGTGAAAATCCCCTAGTCACCACACTCTGGCGTCTGTTCGGGTTACAATGGGGGAGAATTTAGCGTGGCCAACGCACCTAACCAGCATGTCTTTCGGGCTGTGGGTGGAAACCGGATCACCCGAAGGAAACCCACGCAGACACGGGGAGAATGTGCAGATTTTGCACAGTGACCCAAGCCAGGAATCAAATTTGGATCCCTGGCGTTGTGAGGCAGTGGTGTTACCCACTGTGCCACCATGCCACCCTTATACAATGAAAATTATTGTTGAATCTACTGCCAGCATACTTGTAGGCAGTAATTTCTAGATCATAACAACTCGCCGTGTAAAAAAACATTCTCTTCTGTCCTCTGGTTCTGTTGCTGATCATCTCAAACTAAATTATCTTAATTTATGGAAACAGGAATGATTTTTCTTTCCATCTGTGTTGATGATTTAAAATTTCCTGGCATGGATCTAAATGAGGCAGTTTAATGATGTGAACTAATGCACATTATGTCAAGACAGTCCAAAGTCATTTCCTCGCAGCCGGCATAGACAGAAAACCTTTATCCCTTTAGTCTGGGCTGATTCAAGCTGGAAACCCAGAGGTGAAAGGACATTAATATAATGCAACTCAGTTCCACATACAGAGTCTCCTGTAAGGATCTCAGTCAGGTTTAATTAGTTGCTTACCTCCAACATCCAATTTGATCTCTGCAACTGTTGGGCCTGGAAGACTGACAATATGTCCCATAATCTGGTGCGCTGTAAGAATATAATCTCCGACAGCTTTGAGTGCGATAAAAAGAGAATAAATTAATGCTATTTCATCACAGGCTGTGGTCAAGCCAATACAACAGATTTTAACTAAAACAAATCTCAAATAAAATTTCCCTTTGGTTCCATTCAATTGCTTGGCTAATTAGGAGGAATGTTTTGTGAATTTTAAAGATTCTTTCTCGTGAAGAGAAATCTGGATAGGGTTGGCGGAGGGGCGGAGGTATAAGGTTAAACTTGATGATTTCAATTCAACAAAGCTTTGAACAAGGGTCCAATGCTCCTTGCAAGCGCAAGATATTTAAAACTGGACAATGTCCATTCAGGAACAGCAATATCACCGGGACAAGTGTCATCTCAGTCATTGGAGACACCACCAGTCACCCTCCCAATATGGAAAGTGAACCATGTAGAACTCAGAGGTTAGGAACAGATGTTAGCAAGAAATTAGGCACTGGGGATAGCCATATTATTCAGAAGCAACAATTGCATTATGTGACTTACTTAATAAATGAAGTTGGAAATAGTCAGCCAATGTGCATGATTGTGCATTATGCTGATGAATAAAGTGACTCCTTGTTCTTAATACAGTGAGCAACACACTTATATCTGAAAGGGTCAAAGATTTATTGCATGGGGCTCTTTCAATATCTCATGGTCCAATATGAAAGCCATGATTGTTCTTTGTTAGGAACCATTGTCCGTTATTTCCTGCATTCTTTCCCTGAGTAACTGGCAACAGATTTCTTAGAAGCTCTGCTTCACCTTCCTGGTCAACTTTGCATGATCTGGTGAAGAAGAGTCTTTCTCTTCACAGTCCTCCTTATTCTCCTTCTAAAAATCATCTGGAAGGTGTATAGTTACACAGCAGGTAATGAGTGTTCTTGAAACCCTTGCTGGACTCCAGCCCCACACAACATGTGAGGAATAGGGATCTGCTGCTTGGCCTCCGAGGCTCTATTGTCATCGATCCATATTATGCTGTTGAGGAGGCAATGTCCAGCCTCAGCGGGAGCAGTTAGCTTGTCTCATTGATAATGGACAAGAGGAGAAGCAAGAGCTGATATGGTCATCAACACAACAGATTTCATCAGCGTTTGATCAGCTCCACTGACAATTTACCAACATCACAGCGACAGTCTACCAACCTCTGTGACCACCTATGATTGCAAGGTGACAGTCCACGAGCTTAAGCAGAATGGAGCCTAGGTGAACACTGAGTGTGGTATGTGCACTTGTTAAAGATACCCTTCATGCCTTGATAGAACTGTGCAGCACCAGCAACAAGATTCACATTGAGTAAAAAAGAAATAAAGAATATTACATAGTGTACCAGAGAGTGATGCAGTAAAAGTGCTTGTAATATGTTATAGGATGTCTGTGAATGTTTTTATAACTTTGGAAACTGTGAAGCAAAATGATTGACAACTTCAGAGGTAGGTGGCACCCAGCTGGGGTGCGATGGGTATCCCCACTACTCAATCAGCCCACTCAAAAGAATGTTCTGGTTCAGCGTGGTAGGTTCAGTAGACGATTAAACAACAATGTATCATGGCAGCTTCCTGGTTAACAAGTATTCACGGGCAAAATAATATGTTCGGTAGCAGTCACCAGTTACGCATTAAGTAGAATGATGTCATTTTCGCAAGGTCAGATTTGGCGAGTTCCCTTTTAGGCGTTCAATGCAGTACAAGTTCCAGAACTTGGGGAATCCGGTGGAACACTTGAAGAAAGGTTATTTTTGTCTTTGATGCTTGGCGGGTCCACAGAGGAGGAAAAAGTGTGAGGTCCACCTGTGTGAAACATCTATCACTTTGACTCGCCGGTGCACTGTTGATTGATTTATGTGACTGTGGTTACCACAAAGCTGCCTGAAATCACCCAGTGGTATAATGTTTCAGTGCTGTAAATACTTTAACAGCGACCGATAAGGATGTGTTCCTTTCTGAGATGAGCTGCAAATCTGTGGACACAGGAGGCATAACTCTTCAATAGTTTTTGGTGGTGGTGGGCAAGTGAGGGGGGTATAGTTTTCTATTGCACAACCTCATCAAATAACACAGGTAAGACTTAGAAAACCACGTGGAGTGGTTTTAATCCAATTGCATTAATTGTCTTCAGTGATGCTACATTTTCTCAGCTAGCCTCTTCCATTTCCTTGTCCTCATCATTTTTGTAACATAGCAAGCTAAGGACTCTATACTTGAGTTAACCATCCACTCCAAAATTTAAATTTCCCTGAGAGCAATTGGAGGAGAGCCCCTCAGTGAATCTCCTGACCCCAAACAATCCAAAAACAGTGTCAAAGTCTCCAGAAGCATCTCAAAGTTCCTCACCAATGGGTTACTTTATCAAGTATCTGGACTGGGGATGCTACGTTGATGCTTCTACCAACAGAATTAAAGTGGTGTTGCCCAATACCAGTTAAAGTCTAGTTGGGGAAATTGAAGAGACAATTTGACCATGCCCACTTATCCCCCTTTTACATGTAGTATGTTGGTTCAAGTCAGAGAGTAATAATGAAGGGAAGTTTGCTGGGTGTGAACTTTTGATGGCCATTTGCTGGGGCAAGATTGCATCAGTAGGATACAACCCTATTTTTTCCCTTTTCAATGGGGGCAGTTCCAAGAAAGAAAATCCAGTCTTATGTAGTGCTTGAAGTATCACAGGTATCACAAGTATCACAGGTATGCTCTTTGTCAAAATGTACTCGAGGACCTTTCACTGCTGCAATGATGTTCTACTGGAAGTGTAATCATGTGCCCAAGAACTCCCAAGCGTGCAAATGGTCTGTGTGATTTCAAAGACACTAAAGTTAACCCGTATGACAAAATTGCCCGGCCCGGTGAAATTCCACATATTACAAGCTTATGTCAAACTGACTCCAAGTTCACTCTTGCATACCTGGGGTCTTACAAGTCATCTCAGATTCATCAGGACATGGTATTGATATTTTGCGTGGTAAACTCCGAATACTGCAGGGAAGGTAAAGAAAAGTGTGCATGAGCAGTACAAAACAAAATAGTCAGCACACTAACAATGGCACAATTATTATATCATTTTTAAAGTGCTATTTTGTTAATTATTTTCTCCCAGGGATATCAATGACTTGTGGCCAAACGGCCTACAGCACTCCATTTTTTACTCAGCCACTAATATGTGAATATGTCAGAATGCATTTTCCTCTGACTCCCTCCCATCCCCAGGTTTTGGGGGGGTACCTTACCTGGCAGTTAGTGCATTGTTTTACCATGTGGCTGAAATCCACAATGAATAATGTTTTCTTTAAAATATTTTTACAGAGAATTCACAGCCTTGCAACTACCACCATCTAGCTGGCTGAGACAGCACTGTAACTGCTTGGCTGCCATGCACTTCAAAACATCACAGACCATTTAAAGTGTGTTGTTTTAGTGATTCCATTCCAATTCTCTTCCCGCACCTAGTGGTAAGCAGACTTTCCTCTGTTTCCAAAGCTAGTTGTTTCTGGAACAGGTTGCTTTACTCACAACACATTTTAAGCATAACTCTAACAAAATGAAGCAGTTTAACTCTTAACCGTTGTACAATCTTTAAACATGACAAAAAACAACTCCAAGGTCTAACGTATCACTATTTCAGTTCCAAATAAGCTACAGTCTTCCCAGTAAATTTCAACTCATTTTAAATACAGTTAGCAAACCCAGGCATACTTGCTTTAAGTTAGTGTAGAAAGACCTGAAGCTGCAGAGAGTCTTTGCAGAGATAGACTTTGCAGAGAGAGAGAGAGAGAGCAGACCTTTTCTTTAAATGGCTCTAGTCAGCAACAAAACTCAGAAAACTATTTCTCTGTGACAAAACTAGTTCCTCTCATCAACCTCATGATCATATGACCCTGTACTCCAAAACAAAAAGCAATCAGTTCTATTTTAAATAAACACTACACAGCTGAAATGAGTAATTATCCTGCTATCCAGCATCTGAGCTGTATGTTTCTCCAAACACACCAACTGTTTGTAAATAAAACACTGAATCTTAAAACAGTCCCCCTTAAACATAAAATATATCATCAGCATGGTGTCATCACAACATAAGAAACAGCAGCAGGAATAGGTCATTTGGCCCTTCAGGTCTATTCCAACATTCAATAAGATCATGGTGGATATTTGATCTCAACTCCATTTTCCCACCCAATCCTCATATTCCTTGATTCCCTCACAGTTCAAATATCTCTCAATATCATCCTTGAGTATACTCAATGACTAAGAATCCCGACATCTCTGGTGCAGAGAATTCCAAACGTTCACAACCCTCAACTATATGATGATTGCAAGAGCATGTACAAACACATGGGCACAAGTGGACAAATACACTAAGTAGTTAATCTCTCAACCATTTTTCCAGCGATAAATATTAATTATGCTACTCACCCTTGGTGTAGATTTTCACATGCCTGAAGAAGTTCTGCAGCTGACTTAGGGGGCAAGATTTTGTTGGCCTGTATTAGAGGAGAGAATTATGTTTTTGTGTCTTTGAAAACTGAATTATACAAAAACCGACTATATCTTTAATTCTTCTTTACCACTACATTCTGCAGGAAAATATCAGAATAGAGTCAAATTTATTTTTCAAGTTCCCCTCCTTTATCTTCATTACCTTCTTAAATAGGAGGATCAACCCAGGCCAATCTGTGTGCACCTTCATAAACATACTTTGATTTGATTTGATTTGATTTAATTTAATTTATTATTGTCACACATATCAGTATACAGTGAAAAGTATTGTTTCTTGCACCCTATACAGACAAAGCATACCATTCATAGAGAAGAAAAGGAGAGTGCAGAATGTAGCTTTACAGTTATAGCTAGGGTGCAGAGAAAGAGCAACTTAATGCGAGGTAAGTCTATTCAAAAGTCTGATGGCAGCAGGGATGAAGCTGTTCTTGAGTCAGCTGGTATGTGTCCTCAGACTTTTGTATCTTTTTCCTGATGGAAGAAGGTGGAAGAGAATATGTCTGGAGTGCGTGGGGTCCTTGATTATGCTGGCTGCTTTTCCAAGGCAGTGGCAAGTGTAGACAGTGTCAATGGGTGGGAGACTGGTTTGAGTGGTTTGATTATTGGTTTGATTACTGGTTTGATTATTATCTCAATGGAAAGAAATTACATCATGCTGCTGTGCAGAGGGACCTAGGGGTCCTTGTGCATGAGACGCAAAAACCCAGTCTGCAGGTGCAACAGGTGATCAAGAAGGCAAATGGGATGTTGGCCTATATCGCAAGGGGGATAGAATATAAAAGCAGAGATGTCTTGCTGCATCTGTACAGGGCATTGGTGAGGCCGCAGCTGGAATACTGTGTGCAGTATTGGTCCCCTTATTTGCGGAAGGATATATTGGCCTTGGAGGGAGTGCAGAGAAGGTTCACCAGGTTGATACCAGAGATGAGGGGTGTTGATTATGAGGAGAGACTGAGCAGATTGGGTTTGTATTCGTTGGAATTTAGAAAGCTGAGGGGGGATCTTATAGAGACCTATAAGATAATGAAGGGGCTGGATAGGGTAGAGATGGAGAGATTCTTTCCACTTAGAAAGGAAACTAGAACTAGAGGGCACAGCCTCAAAATAAAGGGGGGTCAGTTTAGGACAGAGTTGAGGAGGAACTTCTTCTCTCAGAGGGTGGTGAATCTCTGGAATTCTCTGCCCACTGAAGCGGTGGAGGCTACCTCGTTGAATATGTTTAAATCATGGATAGATGGATTCCTGATTGGTAAGGGAATTAGGGGTTATAGGGATCAGGCGGGTAAGTGGAACTGATCCACTTCAGATCAGCCATGATCTTATTGAATGGCGGGGCAGGCTCGAGGGGCTAGATGGCCTACTCCTGCTCCTATTTCTTATGTTCTTATGTTCTTATGAGTGATGGACTGAACTATGCCGACACTATAGTTAAGAAAGCCCACCAACGCCTCTACTTTCTCAGAAGACTAAGGAAATTTGGTATGTCCACTACGAATCTCACCAATCTTTACAGATGCAACACAGGAAGCATTCTTTCTGGTTTTATCACAGCTTGGTATGGCTCCTGCTCTGCCCAAGACCGCAAGAAACTACAAAGCGTGTTGACAAATAGTCAACACTGATCCTTATCAAATCTGCTAAGAGTTTAAAGAAAAAGAAAAAGTCCTTGAAATTGAACAGGAAAGGTTCTGTTGAGCCCATTATTTTTTGATTACATGAATTTCCATTCAAAATGTGAGATGAATATATTGAAGAGGCCAATATGACAATAACGCCATCTTCAGGACAATACATGATTATCTCTCCCTCTCCAGTAGGGATGGAGTTGCTTAAATAATTGCATTTATCGACTTCAGTGAAATCGTTCCAAAGCCTATGGCTGAATGTTACCACTGTTCATGCTGGCGGGATTTTTCCATCCTGCTGCAGTGCATAGAGATTTGGTTGGGCGCCAAGTTTTCCGACCTCACTGCACTGGGAGCGTGGCATGAAAAACTGCTAAGATCATGCCCTTTATTGTTTGGGACCGTCCCAGCTGGAACAGAGACTAGGTCCAGGTTTCTCAGGAAAGGAATTTCTTAATTGACCTTCCTGGCTGTGACATCAGACTTCTGAAAAAGGAACTTGTACCTTCAGTTGCTAGGAAACAGAAGCTAATTGGGAAAAACAAACAGGCTGGGTGATTGAATTTCTGCCTGTGGTCAACGCAAGTGGGGCTAATGGTTCAGCTTTATTTTTCAGCCGAGAAAAAACATGATGGTGGCTGTAAAGTTTGCTTGAGTGTAAGATGGCTGAAAGATGAAAACTCATGAAACAGCTGGAGAAGAATACCAAATAGGCTGATTCCAGGAGCAGAGGTGTGAAGGATCCAAAAAGGTTAAGACTTTTGGTAGACATTGCATCCATGAAATTATAGAAACCCTACAGTGCAGAAGGAGGCCATTCGGCCCATCGAGTCTGCACCGACCACAATCCCACCCAGGCCCTACCCCCACATATTTGACCCGCTAGTCCCTCTAACCTACGCATCTCAGGACTCTAAGGGGCAATTTTTAACCTGGCCAATCAACCTAACCCGCACATCTTTGGACTGTGGGAGGAAACCGGAGCACCCGGAGGAAACCCACGCAGACACGAGGAGAATGTGCAAACTCCACACAGACAGTGACCCGAGCCGGGAATCGAACCCAGGACCCTGGAGCTGTGAAGCAGCAGTGCTAACCACTGTGCTACCATGCCGCCTCGGAGGATGGGGTGGAAAAGCTGGTGTCAGAGGCTACCTCATGATCAAATCTTGCATGAGGAAAAGTAGTTACACTCAAAGTGTGAAGAACAGAGTTTTGTCAGGATTCTGGTGGCATTAATGCCATATGTGCTGAGGAAATTGTTCAAGAAATACGAGAAGTTTATTTTTGTTGCAACAGCAATTTCAAGTGTAATTTACAGTTTCTATGGAATTCAGTTTGCCCGTTAGTTTATGTTTAATCTGTGCTGATTTTTAGTTTGATTGGGAGTTCCAATAAAAGTTTTAAAAAGTGAAATCTTGACCATTGGTTTATTCCGTTGTAGTCATTTCAGAACTTTGGTTCTTTCACGTTATTGTTTTCCATGGAGTCCGTAACAATAGTGCTTGTCATGACCACTGGATGTCTCAATGTGCTTTAGAGCCAATGAGTTATGTTTGAAGTGTAATTAATGTAGGAAACACAGCAAGTCAAATTGCACACAGCAAACTCCCACAAACAGCAACGTGGTAAAGATCCGATAATCTGTTCTCTTGTGATGTTGATTGAGGGATAAATCCTGACCAGCACACTGGAAATAACTTCCCTGCTCTTCTTCAAAATAGTGCCACAGAATCCTCTGCATCCACCCAGGCAGGCAGACACAGCTCAAGTCTGAAAGACAGCGGCTGCGATTTAGCAGCCCCATTGATTGCGGCTGCAAAGCTGGCAAAGGCTGCTAATTCTCATGAGTGGCCAGAAGCAAGATTTTGCAATGGCGAGATCTCAGTTTGAGTCCTTCCCCGTGCCCAGAAAAGGCGTGAACCTGATTTTCATATATTTTAAGAAATTAACATGTACTTACCAGCCTTGATGCCGTAACGTCTGCCCACCCCTTAACCTCCCACCAATCAGCGTGACATCACATCGGTGCGAATCACTACTGGATTTCAAATAAGAAAACCAGTCGTGATGTCCATGCTGGGGGCATGGAAATAAGTATAATCTGTGGGCGGTGAGGGACATGGCCGGGCAGTGCCTTGTCACTGCCCCTGGCACTGCCCCCTGACACTGCCCCCTGGCACTGCCAGATTTGGCATTGCCAGATTGGCACTGCCAGGGGTGCTCCTCTCATGTTTGCTTGGCAGGTGAGCCCCCACATGATTCTCCAATGGTGGGAGAACCTCCAATGATTGTCCAGGGATGGGGAAGGGAGCCCCTGATGATTGTCAGGAGGAGTTGACTTCTGATCAGGGCTCCCTTTAAAGATGGTGCCCAATCTCTGTGGCGCCAGGTGCCGGTTCAATCAGACCCCGACTCACCAGAGTGATGGCGTAAATCCCGCTCGTTCATCTTTTTACTCAGGGAGTCTCAGCATCTGGAAAGAAAACTGCTCTGTGCAACTGGGGAGTTACATATCAGGGCCGTGTTTCTCCCAAAAGAGCTGAATTGGCAGAAAAACTGTTCTAGATCCCGACTGTTTCCTCAGTTCAGCTTCTCACCCGAATCTCCGCACTCTGTGCACTGCAGAGGTCCCAGTCGTGAATATCATTAAAAACCCGGGGGGGGGGGGGGGGGGGGGGGGGGCTATTCACGCCAGTCTGACAGTTCTGGAGCTCTGCACATGTGCAGTGGCCCCGATCTGTCAGACTTCCCGTTTGCTGGCCAGCTCGATCACTGGCCAACCCAGGACCCCCACAGTGTTGCCCCTCCAGCCCCCTCCCCCCACGGCCCAATTGTGACCCCCACAACAATTCCCAGGCCAACCCGATCCCGCCCCCCCACTCCTTCCCGGAACGCCCCGAAGTCCAGCCCAACCCCCAGCAGTGGCGATCCCCCCCAACCCCCTCATCCCGGCAGACACCCCCACCTGCTGACCATCCCCCCGGAAGGTAGAACTCCCCCCCGGCAGACCACCCCCCCTCCTCCCCCCCCCCAGCCTGCTCCAATCGCTGCCCTCCCTCCATCCCAGACCGATCCCAATGCAAAGTGGCAGCGGGACCCCTCCACTCCCACCAATCACCCACAATCGGCCCTGCCCCCTTGGCACTGCCCTATGCCTGGTGGGCAGTGCCAAGGTGCCCCCTGGGCATGGGCACTTTGTCCCTTGGACAGTGCCAGGAGGCACAGGCCCAGGGGGCACCACCCCCCCGCTGCCCGACCCCTTCATTCCGGGGTCTCCCTTTAGGTCCCTGAACGTGGGGAGCTAGTCTAAACCCCTGCCAAAATGAAGTACTCCTGGCGGGGTGGGAGATTCAATCGGGACTGGTAAGTTCCCGATAATTAGATTTAAATGACATTTAAAACGTATTAAAAAAAGATTCAAATGACTTACCTGCCTTCCTCCCAGTTTCCAGCGTGGTCTGACCGGCGACTGTTCGCCGGCTCTGGAAGATGCGCATGTGTTCTCGGCACTTGCGCAAATCCCTGTTCAAGGCCGGCGACGTGCATCTCCCACCGCGACCCGCCAGAAAAGTTGCGGGTCACAGTGGTAGAATCGCAGCCCAGTTTTCAGTCTGAGCCTGACTCTTCGAAAAATTATGGTAAGATTCCACCCTATAATTCATTGATCTTTAAAAGCCAGTCTGTAGGTGGGAATCCATTAAATAACAAATGCACATTTGTATTTCATAAATACTTAACACAAAAGCAAGGAGGCAATACTGAATTGAAGAAACAGTAATCTTTGAATAAATATATATATATTTTGGGCGCAATCATACTGCCTGTTCGCGCCATGCTCCCGTTGCAGTGAAGATGGAGATTTTGGCGACAAGCCAAATCTCTGGTCACTGCAGCGAGATGGGTAAATCCTGCTGATGTAGAAGGACGGAAAATTCCGCCCCTTGTTTTTCTTTTGAGCAGTATTTTTAACATATTCCAAAAGGTTTTTCTTATTTCAGTAAATTATACCAGCTGATGTTGTCATTTGTTATCTTTTTTTATTTCAAGGCCCAACAAAGACTGAAGAAAGCATTCCCACCAGTACATTAAAGCTCTGTGCTGTCCAATGGCACGGTGGCACAATGGTTAGCATTATTACCTCACAGCTCCAGGGACCTGGGTTCGATTCCTGGTTTGGGTCTGTGTGTGGAGTTTGCACATTCCCCCTGTGTCTGTGTGGGTTTCCTCCCACAGTCCAAAGATAGGTGGGTTAGGTGGATTGGCCATACTAAATTGACCCTTAGTGTTAGGGGGACTGGCTAGGGTAAATGCATTGAGATAGAGCCTGGGTGGGATTGTGGTTGGTGCAGGCTCAATGGGCCGAATGGTCTCCTTCTGCACTGTAGGAATTCTATGTTTCTATGTTATAACTGCATACCTGGCACACACACCACACTGTCTGACTTACCTTCAGCACAGAAGAAAATGGGTGTTCCTTTTTGCATTTGCAACTGTGGGTCCTCTTGTGATGGTAGAATTTGTGAGCTTTCTGGATGACAAGCTGTGATGCCCGCTCTAAGAAGTTTTCCACTCCTGTCTGAAAATTAAAACAAACTAAGGTACCCAAACGGTTAAGGTTTCAGGAAAATTAGTTGACTACTACAGAAAGCAGGAATCAATCAGCATCCACACTGATAAACAGTACATTGTTGAAATGGCAGCATCGAACCAAAGTTTCCCCAACACTAATAATAAGTAAGGTTATGGTGTATTAAAAAGTATTGCGACCCATTTCTTTAAATGAGAACACTTTATTTCTACTTGTTAAGTTAATTTTGCATTTCAAATGATCTTTCGCAATTCCTTCAAGTGCCTTAGGCCGGATTCTCCGACTTCACCCACGGCTGGGATTTTCCGGTCCCGCTGCAATGAATGGAGATTCAGCTGAGTGTTAAATTCTCCATTCTTGCTTGCAGTGGCTACGGGGTGTGAACAGCCAGAGAATTCCAGCCCTTGCCTCCCTCCAAGATGACTTTGAGAATCAGGAGGCAATGGTAAATCAATTGTATAAACACTGTTCTATGTGTTATTTAGGGAATAGGACCAAGTTCCAAGTGGGCTACATGTGGCAACACTTGGCTTGGTCTGACTCTGCAAAGAGGAACAAGGTTGGAGAAGTCACGAAATGACCCGTGGGCAACCTGTTTCCAAATCTATGTCAACTGACTGTTAGAAGGCAGATGAGATTGTCTCAAATATGTGTTTACCCTCTAATTTCTGTCCATCTTCTTTCCTTTTTACATCAGAGACTAATCTTGCATAAACATTGGACTAAAAGAAAAATAATTTGAGGAAAAGAATATTCAACACAGGTGTAAAATTAGGAAAAGAAAAGAAAGGGAAAAAATGAGTTAAAAATTAAATGAATGCAAGACAGAAGAAATTGGTTGGGAAAACCTTAATGTTACCACAAATTTACAGGTTTCAAAAATGATCTTATAAGTGATGTACACAGTATGTGTGCTACTTAAACCAAGCACCTACCTCTTGACTGTTTCTACCCTGAAGAGTTTCCAAAATCTTAGTGACAATGTCATTATCTCTTGTGGCCAGAGTGAGAATATTATTCACTCTCGGATTCTTTCCCACATAATCATAGAAATCAGGCACTACTGCAAACAGCAAGACAGTCTCCAAGGCCAGGAAATTGCAATACCATTTATGACTGAAAACATTGAGAAAAATAAAACATATTAATTGCTAATAGCCTTGTATGGGAGTCAGCAATTAAAGATAAAGCTATCTTCGAGCTATTAGGGCTTAATGGGACATGGCTTCTATGCTGAAGGTGCTTTGAACAAGGCAATGCTGTGAAACAAACAACAATAGCCTGGTAAATGCAACTCAAAAGTGCACCATTTTAAGGTAAAGTTGAAAGATACACACTGAACAATATGCAGAAGAAACTTTGCAGCATTTTTTTTCTTTGGATTTTTAAAAAAGTTTGATTTAAATAAACTGTTGAAAATTTTGTAATACCAGATATAATTACCCACACTATCACAAAATCCTTCAGTGCAGAAGGAGGCCATTCGGCCCATCGAGTCTGCACCAAATACAATTCCACCCAGGCCCCATCCCCATAACCCCATGCATTTACCCTAGCTAGCCCCCCTGACATTAAGGGGCAATTTAGCATGGCCAATCCATCTAAACCGCACATCTTTGGACTGTGGGAGGAAGCCGGAGCACCCGGAGGGAACCCACGCAGACACGGGGAGAACGTGCAAACTCCACACAGACAGTGACCCAAGCCGGGATTCGAACCCGGGATCGTGGCACTGTGAGTCAGCAGTGCTAACCACTGTGTCACCGTGCCGCCCTTTGCACATTTTGCACACTCTCTGGTCAGGAGAGCAGGTGTTTCACTTCGGATCATTGATTCGTCCTCCATACAATGACATCAGGCCTTCTGTAATCCAGGTGCCATAGTTAAAGGGTGCTCTTGTATAGAGATAGCATTCTGCAAGGGATAGAAAGCTCCCAGAGAGTCCTGGCTACCAGACAGATGCCCAATGGTCAGTTTGAAGAACACCCAATCTTGAAATGCTTTGCCAATTGCATGGCCCAATTGTGTCCCTTTCCCTCCACCTCTGTACTGCTACCCTTGCCCTGAGGTTCCCTTCTCTCCCTTCACCCGGCACCACAAGTCAGCCACAAAGAGCCACTATGGAGACTTGCCTCTACCCCTGCCCTCAACCCTGAATCTGCAGAGCCACGTCCTTTCATTAGGATCCTCACAAGAACTGTGCTAAGTTGTGTGCACTCACCTCCAGGTTTCCCTTGAATGGTGTTAAGCGTAAGATCCTGGCATGGATGGAGGATTAGCTGACTGGCAGAAGGCAGAGAGTGGCGATAAAGGGATCTTTCTCAGGATGGCAGCAGGTGACTAGTAGTGTGCTCAGGGTCAGTGCTGGGACCACAATTTTTCACAATATACATTAACGATTTGGAGGAAGGAACTGAAGGCACTGTTGCTAAGTTTGCAGATGATCCAAAGATATGTAGAGGGACAGGTAGTATTGAGGAAGCAGGGGGTGCTGCAGAAGGACTTGGTCAGGTTCGGAGAGTGGGCAAAGAAGTGGCAGATGGAATACAATGTGGAAAAGTGTGAGGTTATGCACTTTGGAAGGAGAAATGGAGGCATAGACTATTTTTTAAATGGGAAAATGTTTAGGAAATCATAAACACAAAGGGACTTGGGACTTGGAAGTCATTGTTCAGGATTCTCTTAAGATTAACGTGCAGGTTCAGTCAGCGGTTAGGAAGGCAAATGCAATGTTAGCATTCATGTCGAGAGGGCTAGAATATAAGAGCAGGGATGTACTTCTGAGGCTGTATAAAGCTCTGGTCAGACCCCATTTGGAATATTGTGAGCAGATTTGGGCGACGTATCTAAGGAAGGACGTGCTGGCCTTGGAAAGGGTCCAGAGGAGGTTCACAAGAATGATCCCTGGAATGAAGAGCTTGTTGTATGAGGAACGGCTGAAAACTCTGGTTCAGTACTCGTTGGAGTTTAGAAGGATGAGGGGAGATCTTATTGAAACTTATAGGATACTGCGAGTGGACATGGAGAAGATGTTTCCACTAGTAGGAAAAACGAGAACTAGAGGGCACAGCCTCAGGCTAAAGGGACGATCCTTTAAAACAGAGATGAGGAGGAATTTCTTCAGCCAGAAAGCGATGAATCTGCAGAACTCTTTGCCGCAGAAGGCTGTGGAGGCCAGGTCATTGAGTGTCTTTAAGACAGAGATAGATAGGTTCTTGATTAATAAGGGGATCAGGGGTTATAGGAAAAAGGCAGGAGAATGGGGATGAGATTAAAAATTAGCCATGATTGAATGGTGGAGCAGACTCGATGGGCCGAGTGGCCTAATTCTGCTCCTATGTCTTATGGTCTTATGAAGTTCAGGTTGCCAATTGCATGCCTTTTGAAACCAATCATGCCAGTCTAAAGTCATGTTGACAAAGGATTTAAAATTGATATGGGGATTCGGGGGTTGGGGGAGGGGGGCAGCGTTATATCATTGCAAGATTGCTTTAAGAGCCAGTCATATGGTTTGAGGGTAATATAATTAGGATGTTTCACAGGCTCCTGTTTAGTTTCATTTTCTACGCAGTACAGGCAATAGCTCCTTCAATAAACTTCTTGTTGTTATTTTCAATCTATGTGTACAAACCACATTTTTTTCTTTTTGTTTAAAACCCGAAATCCCTAACATAGGTAGAACATTCTGGAGGGTGATTCCGTCGTGTGGCAAATTTATTAAAATTAAGCCTCTGATGCTCATCAGCAAGAAACACAGCCAGGGGGCCGGGATTGCGGGGGTGGGGGGGGGGGGGGGGGTGATTAACGGGGATGTACTATCATGTCCTGGATTTACGTTGCCAGGAAACGCTAGACATAAGATCTTGCCGTTGAATATGCTCACTCTAATCGGACGTGTAAACCCCCAGCCTATATTTGACTGTGATACACTGCATCTACCTGACATTTGTAATTAAGAAGTTAATTTACTCAGTGAGTTGGGGAATAACGATTTGTTAAGTTTATTTGCAGAATTTATTTCAGTACGTTGAGTATGGAATGCAATCTAAGCTATATACACTAAACAGAAAAATCATGGATATGTTTTTGGTTGAAGAGAGGGATGTCATGGTGATAGTTGATTGTGTGTGTGAATTGTGTATTAGATACTAGACAGTACTCAGATTAGATACTGCAAGATACACTCTTCATTACAAATGGAGTCACCTGACCTGGAGGATGAAGGTCAGATAGCACTTTTTCAGGAGTTAGCCAGCACGGCCAATTAAATGTCATTGGTAAAGATGTGATACCAGACACTCGAATGTGTGCAGGAAAAATCCAACTAATTACTTTGCCCCTCTTTGGTTGAAACATGTGATCGTTACTTGCCATTTTTCCATTAACGACACACTTGAAATTGAGAACTTCTAATATGTTAGGTCACTAGCACAGCCTCATACCCTACTGCTCAATAATGTGTCAGAGATTCTCAATTTCCTCTGCCTGTACATCACCTCAATGCAAGATAGTTGCAAACAATAGTGCACTTGATAGCGAGAAAATAATAAAACAAGAAATTCCAAGCTTCTAAATATTTCTGGTATAAACTTGTCAATCATGAAGAAAATCCAAATTAAAATATATCCTGGAAATGCCATCTTCAATGCATGTTACATCCTTAACCGAACTAATATAGGGCAAATGGAATTTTGTCCTTCATTGCTAGAGGGATGGAGTTTAAAAACAGGGAGGTTATGTTGAGGCTGTATAAAGTGCTGGTGAGGCCACACCTGGAGTATTGTGTACAGTTTGGGTCTCCTTACTTGAGAAAGGATATACTGGCACTGGATGGGGTGCAGAGGAGATTCACTCGGTTGATCCGGAGTTGAGAAGATTGGCTTATGAGGAGACACTGAGTAGACTGAACCCATACTCATTGGAATTCAGAAGAATGAGGGGAGTTCTTATAGAAACATATAACATTATGAAGGGAATAGATAAGATAGAAGAGGGAGGTTGTTCCACTGGCACGTGAAACTAGAACTAGGGGGCATGGCCTCAAAATCAGGGGGAGCAGATTTAGGACTGAGTTGAGGAGGAACTTCTTCACCCAAACGGTTGTGAATCTGTGGAATTCCCTGCCCAGTGAAGCAGTTGAGGCTACCTCATTGAATGTTTTTAAGGCAAGGATAGATAAATTTTTGAACAGTAAAGGAATTAAGGGTTATGGTGAGTGGGCGGGTAAGTGGAGCTGAGTCCACGGAATGATCAGCCATGATCTTATTGAATGGCAGTGCAGTTTCAAGGGGCCAGATGGCCTATTCCTGCTCCTACTTCTTATGTTCTTATGTTTTTTAAGATTCTTTAGGAACAATTTCACTGCTGAATTGATAAATTTATCATCTGTCTTCATCCCTACTTTAAAAGAGCTCAGAAAAACATTCTTTGAGGGTAAATTTTATGTTCATCAAAATGAAAAATATCAGGGCTGGATTTCTTTCTCCAAGTTTGTCACCCTATCAATACTGTCATCACAGCTCATTGATGTTGCACCAACCTTTTGGGAACAATCTCCCCAAACAGTTATCTCAGAGTAATGAGACAATTATTTTCACTGAGGACATTGCACTGCCCAATTCTGTAATCCCTCATCTCTGAGAGCGCAATCTGCCTCAAAGGTGTGGGAATCATTGCAAATTAGTAACAAGTTATGATTCAAACCTCAGGATAGCAACCTCAATGCACTGTCTAAACCCTCCACCATTTCTGATCACTGTTGTGTTGGTACAAAGAAGAGACATACCGTAAGTTCCATTTTGACACCAGTCCCATGGGAATGTCCTGTGGGCATCCCCTCTGTAAAATCTCGAGTAGTAGGTAGTGCAGAGTCAAGTACAGCTCATTATATAGAGTACATCCACCCTGTATCAAACAGAAAGGGTGTACACTTGAACAGTCAAATTAAGAATCTATGAGGAAAGAAATGGCTGTTCAACCAACTAACACTTTTTTTTCTCAAGAGGAATCATCGAATCATAGAATCCCTGGAGTGCAGATAGAGACCATTCAGCCCATCGAGCCTGCACCAACAACAATCCCACCCAGCCCCTATCCCCGTAATTACGCATATTTACCCTGCTAGTTCGCCCTGACACTTCGGGGCAATTTAGCATGGCCAATCAACCTAACCTGCACATCTTTGGACAGTGGGAGGAAACTGGAGCACCCGGAGGAAACCCACACAGACATGGGGAGAACATGAAAACTCCACACAGACAGTCACCCGAGGCTGGAATTGAACCCAGGCCCCTGGCGCTGTGAGGCAGCAGTGCTAACCACTGCGGCACCGTGCCGCCTCATGTCATAGACTTCCTTTGCATTAGCCACCCACCCGTGGGACATCCCCACATTTCTCTTCATTCTAATGCAAACCAGCGGCCATGTTGTGGGCTGCTTCTCCTGCGCGTGCACCCTCAGCAAACTTGTTTCTCTGTGTTACCCGGCCTCTAATCACAGCCTGAGAAGCTCCTCCTTTTCTTGCTTTTCAGAAGTAGAACTCTTGCTATTAAGAGGCAGAGCTTTTCATGCAGCAAAGACAAGGGTCTTTTAAAATAGAACCACCGTTCCCATAATTTTCTTTTCTTTCTTGGCCAATTGAACCAAGAGTCCACCTTAATGTGAATCATGTGGCCCAGCAGCTTGAGTTGCAGCATTAGTGGGAGTTTTCATTGAGGAGCACAGCGGTTGGGTTTTTAGCCTTTGAGAAAAAAAATTAACACCCTGTAATCAAGAATCTGTGTATATCTTACTGAATGCTAGGATCAAGTCTCTTGGGGTGGCATGTTGGCACAGTGGTTAGCACTGCTGTCTCACAGGGACCCAGGTTCAATTCCAGCTTGGGTAACTGTCTGTGCGGAGTTTGCACATTCTCCCCGTGTCTGTGTGGGTTTCTTCCGGATGCTCCGGTTTCCTCCACGGACCAAAGATGTGCGTGTTAGGTGCATTGGCCATGCTAAATTGCCCCTAGTGTCTAGGTTAGGTGGAGTGGCTATGATGGGTGTGCTAGGTTGTGGGGATGGGGTGGGGGGGCGGGTGTGGGCCTGAGTGGGATGCTCTTCGGAGGGTCTGTGCAGACACGATGGGCTAAATGGCCTCCTTCTGCATTGTAATGATTCTATGATTCTAAACCAAACTAATGAACATATCTTCCCTCAGTACCTTTACAATTTCATCTTTAAACTTATCTACAAGTATATATTGTGTTCAATGTGTAGTTTGCAAGTTCTAAGCCACACAAATATTAAAATAATGCCTACAGCGTAAATACAATTCTGCTATGGGATTCTTGACTAAAGGAGTCTTAAGCACTTTTCAAAAGGAAGATCCAATTTTGGTGGTCTAGTGGTTAGCATTCAGCGTTTTCACGGATGCAGCCTGGGTTTGATTCCCGGTCAAGAAATGAAGACTTGGTTTTACTCTATGGGTGGGATTTTCTGGCCACACTCGCCCCATTTGTGGGACACCCATGTCCCACAAAGGACTAAAAGTTGACTTCAGTATTCTTGTTGCTTTAATTTAGCACACGTAGTTACCTGTTTAGTGTCTTTATCCACTTTCACTGCACCCACGAAGAGACAGCAAATATTCACCAGCTCCACAGTGTTCAACAGGAAAAGGTCACATGTCGGAACCTTTCTAAAACAGGAAAAAACATACAGCATTTTTTATGCGAGCATGACTCTCATCATTTGCTTACACATGTAATGAAATCAGGCAGGAGAATGGAAGATATTTCCACTTTCTGAACTCACTATCACATTTCTCATCTGCCTGCGCAGACTTGAACAGAAAAGGGTGAATTCGGTGTGAAATTCATTCCTGCCTGCCAAAATAATTCAGTTTAATGCCAATCTTTGAACAGTATCCCCTGCTGCACAAGTGACCATTGCATTTTCCAACAACAGCCACTCTTAATTATCAGTGGGTGAGTAATAAAAGGGACAGTGAACTTGGCGTTTACATAGCTTCAGGATGACCCAAGGCATTTCACAACCATTTGGGAAGTGTAGTTACTGTTGTAATCTAGGCCAAATATCTAGGCCAGCCAATTTGTGCACAGCAAGATCCAATAAATAAAGACGATAAATGATGACACACAAAGTCACGAGTACATTTCAAACCAATCAATCAAGATTTATTTCATTTTGGATCTTTATCACTGTCAAAAGGGAAAACAATTAGCTAAAATCTGGCTGGCCTCAAATTTCAGACGCGAGGGTCAGAATTTCCATGACGCACCCATTCAGATCGCAAAGTTTGTGTACCCACCTCATCTGAATGATTGTGGCCCTACAGTGCAGAGGAGGCCATTCGGCCCATCAAGTCTGCATCAACTCATCTTACCCAGGCCCTACCACCATAACCCCAAGTATTCACCCCTCTAATCTTCCCCCCCACCCCTCTACACATATTGGGACACTAAGGGACAATTTAACATGGCCAATCCACCTAGTCTGCACACCTTTGGACTATGGGAGAAAACTGGAGCACTGGAGGAAACCCACGCAAACACGGGGCGAACATGCAAACTCCACACAGACAGTGACCCCAGACCGGAACTGAACCCAGGTTTCTGGCTCTGTGAGGCAGCAGTGTTAACCACTGTGCCACGGTTGATGCAGTTCCAGCCTGATCTCTGCCACTTAACACTGCTGTTAAGCTCTGCACATGGCAGGAGGCCCCAGTTGCATTGTTTGCTTCGTAAAGTGAGGTCCAAATTTAAAGCAGAGCCAGAAAAATCAGATTGTTGTAATGAAAATTCTTAGAAATTGCCCATTAGGACAGACAGAGCGATCCAGAGTGTTGGATGTGGCAATGCAGATATTAATCACCCAGTTGAGCAGGAGGAGAGATACTGTAGTCTCACGAGAGGCCTGGGTGATTACACTTAGAAGTGAGTGAGAGCAGGTATCTAGGAAGGTCAACTCCCAGAGACAGAACTTGGGAACCTTCCAACACTGACACAAGAGGTCTGATGGGTCAATGTCAATGAATACACCTTCAGGTGATATATTCCTCCCCTACCCTTACCATCAAACTGTTGGTTGTTCAATGCATCACAGACTGATCATTCACCCAGCAGCACTCCCTGGCACTCAGGTCTTACACCTGACATTCTAATACACTACCTCATCCTCATGCCCCTAGCAATGCTGCCAGCCTCATACCCAACTCTCGCTTCCTCCAGCCATTCCCACAGGCGCATCACCCAGGCACAATCACTGACATTCTGCCCTTTCTCTTGCAGAATAAAGTTGTAAACAACAGGAGGAAGCAGAGTAGAACTGCCAAATGGAGGGATGGAGTGGGGGGGCGGGGAGGGGAGGGGGTAAAGAATACCTGCAGCTCACTTACCCTACAGAGGAAGTAGTTCTCTTGTTCTCAGCACAATGGTGCCAGAGAGACAAGGCCCCCAGCATCTGACATTGCTGAGAACATTGATGCTGCTGATCTGTCCCTGCCTTATGGTCCTTCTCAAATCCCAGCTCATCCTCATCTAATTATCTGACAAGAGGAGCAACTGCAGATGGTGTGGCCATGGACTGAGGCCTTGACCTGACATTTGCATAGGAACATACCATTCAGCCCATTTATAGCTGCCAGCTTAGACACTGGCACTGTACTAAAACTGGAGGTCAGCATAGAGTTGGAATGAGCACATGGCGAGTCACTGGGCACGGATACTGTGCAGCCATGCAAGGGTGAAAGGGTGTTCTTTTGCCAGCTAACTGGAGCATGAGGTGCAGACAGGTATTGCTGCTGAGGACTCAGAGGAGAACCTTGATAGGGTGTTGTACATACGAGTGCTAAATGGGCATGTTCACCTAGTTGCTGGGTGCATTCGCTGATCTGTTAGGCCACCTCCTGTCATTAACAAGGAGCAGGGAGTCCAGCTCTTGCTTGACAGGCAGATTGTCACAGAACTTGCTTTCTCCCCAGCCTCTGCTTCATCTGCCCACCATCCTATCGCCCAGAGTCACTGGCACTGCAACCACCATACTTGTTGTAGCCTTTGTGTGGGTAGATCATCTACTTCCTGCCAACCCTGCCAGGATGTGACACAACTTTCTGGAAAATCCAGGGGCTTATTGAAACACCTCGAAAAGAAAATCTCCAGAATATTTTCAGATACTTCTCAAAAGAAAAAAGTTTGAAAATCTAACTTAACTACATTCAGGGTGCCTGGATAAGCCTTTAAATAACATTACCCCAGAGTCTATGTAGTTGCCTCATGCTTCTTTTCTCAAGAGGAAACATTGTTCGGTCTTGTGTAGTCCAAATTTGGGATCCTGGCACCCAATCATCTTGTAAGTCTGAGTGTTATTAGGATAGAGACTAATCAATGTGTTCAGCATTCCTTCACCTCTACAGTGTAGCCAACACACCCCCACCAGGCTAGATATGGGCTGGGCTTCATTCCAGTGATGCAGGTAACCCACTCCATTTAGTGAACTGAAGGTAACTCTGTGTCACTGCTGAGGCTGAGGCCTGACGTTAAGTGCTGGTGGGTGGCCAGTGGCCAGTGTCAGGCCTCACACATAGCGAAGGTCCCTGAAGGATGGAAGACCCACGCTTGTAATCTTGTAGAGTCAGAGAGTCATAGAGGTTTACAGCATGGAAACAGGCCCTTTGGCCCAACTTATCGATGCCGATATAATCGTGTACAAAAAATAATGGTGAGATATTGTGAAATGTCTACACAGTGATTAGAATTGGGATTCGCTGCCGCAGACTATTGTTGAGATAGAGTCCATTAAGTGTTATGATTGAGATTTGGATACTGTCATGACTTCAATGAGGCATATGAGGTTGGCCTCTTGGAGTATGAGCTCCCTGATTGGACAGGCAATTACAGAGTTACCTTCAGTTCACTAAATGGAGGGAGTTACCTACATCACTGGAAAAAAGTCCAGCCCATATCTAGGCTCATACTCCAAGAGGCCAACCTCATGTGCCTCATCGAAGCCATTGTAGATACTTCTTTGACAAAAAGCAAAATTAAGGGGTATGCAGAGAGAGCAGTAGAGTGTGGTTAGCCTGAGTGGCACATGGGAAGAACACTGCAGACTTTACTGTAAATTCCTAGGATTATATGAGAAGAGGCTGTCAAATAAAAAACACTTTTTCATATGCAGGGGTCTGTGTGCTGCAAATGAAAGGAATATATTCAAGTCTTGGGTTTTTTTTGAATTACCCTGGAGCTTGGGAAGCCAATAGTTCCCCGTTGCTTTCCCCATGTCAATCAGCGTTAACCTGCCAGCCAATCAGCACCCGATTTTCCTGTAGTATAAATTGTCACAATCATTTGAAGTTTGGCATTCTTGCATTTATCCCGATGAGTACAAGATGAGAAGCTTCAGCAACATGTCTTTCTTTTCAGCATTAGACCATAAGACAGAGGAGCAGAATTAGGCCACTCGGCCCATCGAGTCTGTTCCGCCATTCATTCATGTCTGATTTTTTCTCATCCCTATTCTCCTCCCTTTTCCCCATAACCCCTGATTCCCTTACTAATCAAGAACCATTTCTATCTCTGTCTTAAAGACGCTCAATGACCTGGTCTTCACAGCCTCCTGCGGCAAAGAGTTCCACAGATTCACCACTCTCCGGCTGAAGAAATTCCTCCTCATCTCTGTTTTAAAGGATTATTTAAAATCCACTTTTTAATGGATCTCATATATTTGAGATCCCAAGTTCCTATTAACAAGATCATTGGGGCTAATCAGTTAGGTTCCCCAATGGTATTTGGGATAATGGGACTACTGAGAGTAGTGCAATGGTGATGTACTTTTCTATTGCCACAGGTCACCATAAGCTTTCTTGGGCCATTTGTTCCCTGGTGTCAAGCACTCAAAAATAAATAAAATTGCAATTTCCCAAACATGACAATGAAATGAGTAGTTATTGTCAACTTACAAGAAAATAAGAAAATTATTTCCCTTCTTGCTGAAAAATATATACTAGGACAATATGATAATAATGTTTCCAATTTCTCCAGGAATTTGTCTGAAAAATATTATTAGCCTTATGGAAAAATGGGACTTTAAAAAATTTCCTATATTTTTCATCTTTTCTGCATGTTTATAAATTATATATATTTTAATTTTATAGATTTGATCATGTTTTTCTATCATTCGATTTCATTGCAGTGTTAATGTAAGCCTAATTGTGATGCTAATACATAAACTTAAACTTAACTTAAACTTTTACACTGTCCCAGGCATGTTATTTAAGCAAGATTGTGAAAAGGTCCTAGTTTCCACACTTTTCCCAATTCTGTCTAGAACTGGCCATTCAAGGAAGAGTTTTGGATTGTAGTCTTTTGTCAATAATGAACACATGGGGCTAACTTTTCATGGAGTTGGGCTGACTCCAGTGACCTCCAAAATGGTGGGTGGGTCCCAAATTTGGAAGTCCTGCTCCCATTTCCAACAGATCTCATTTATGTAGGTAAGAGGAAGAGGAAGGGGAAGGGGCATGAATCACAAGGGAAAGACTCAGCAGGCCATTTGGAATTAGTGCTGAGTTCAAACAGACCCCTTTTCATTGTTCCATGGGCCTTAACCCGCAATGTGACAGTTGCAAATTTATCGAGGAGGCGTAATCACTTGGAGAACGGATAAGGTCTGTTTATGCGTCATTATCAGAGGTTTTTAAAAAATCATAAGTCCTTTAAAAATGAAAAAGAAAACATGGCCACAATTATCAATTATAGTGTAAGAACAGAAGCTGCTGCTGGAATTAATTGACAGGCCATCTAGAGTCACTTTGAAAAAGAAATTGGCTATCTGTTTCTCCAGTTTCAATAGACATTACTGTTGATGTTTCGAGAGAGCTATTATTATAGCTGAGCACAGTATGAATGCTGGGCTGAGTATTAAAATCTCAAAAACCACTCATCTCAGTTCACATTTTTATCCACATTTTCAAGAGGCTATAAAAGATTAGCTGTCTTTGATGTGGTTACTGAATAGAAGTTTGTTTTTACAACATATTAATCACTTGAGAGTATTTAAATTCTTCGAATGGGCTTCCTGAATGAGAACTTTTCCAGTATCAAGCATGTATGAGTGAGAGAAATCATAGAGAAATCATAGAAACCCTACAGTGCAGAAAGAGGCCATTTGGCCCATCGAGTCTGCACCGACCACAATCCCACCCAGGCCCTACCCGCATACCCCAACATATTAACCCGCTAATCCCTCGAACCTTCACATCTCAGTACACTAAGGGGCAATTTTAGCATGGCCAATCAACCTAACCCGCACATCTTTGGACTGTGGGAGGAAACCAGAGCACCCGGAGGAAACCCACGCTCTCTATAATAGAGGGCTCTCTATGAATTTCATTTTTTTTCATCTCCACATGATTCCTGACATCTGTCCACAGTGAGGACAAGGTGAGTGGTGATGAAGGTAGCATGTAAGTGTGGTGGCATGAGGGATCATAGGGATATGAGGTGGCGTGGATGCATAAGGTGATATGAGAGTGGCATGTGGGTATGGAGGATGCATAGGAAAATGGGGAGTTAGTGGGGGTTGAGGGATGAGGGCTAGAGTGCCTAATACAAATGGCCTGATGTCTAAGAAGGCGCAATTTTACCAGCCGTTCACGCCACGCTCCCGCTGCTGTGAGGACAGAGAATTTGGCGCCCAGCCAAATCTCTGTTCACTGCAGTAGGATGGGAAAATCCCACTGGAGTGAACGGCCATAAGATTCCGGCCAGAGAGTTGGGATAAGAAGGGCATTTTCACAATGGCAACCTGTAACTAATAGAATGTCACAGCGATCAGTGCTGGGGGCCACAGTTATTTACAATATATATTAACGACTTGGATGAGGGAAGTGAATGTACTATTGCCAAGTTTGCGGATGACACAAAGATAGAAAAGCAAGTGGTGGGGATGACACAAAAATTGTATAGAGGGATATAGACAGATTAGGTGAGTGGGCAAAAACTTGGCAGATGGAATAAAATGTAGGAAAATATAAAGTTATGCTGAATATTATTTAAATGGAGAAAGACTGCAGAAAGTTGCAACACAGAGGAATTTGGGGCTCCACATGCATAAATCAAAAAAGCTTGCATGCAAATTCAGCAGGTAATATGTAAGTCAAATAGAATGTTGGCCTTTATTTCAAAGGGAATGGAGTATAAAAATAGGGAAGTCTAGCTAAAACTCTACAAGGTACTAGTTAGACTACACCTGGAATACTATGATCAGTTTTGCCAGATATACTGGCATTGGAGGTAGTCCAAAGAAGGATCGCTAGGTTGATCTCAGGTATGGAGGGATTTTCTTATGAGGAGAGGTTGAGTAGATTAGGCCTGTACTCATTGGAGTTTAGAAAAATGAGAGGGACCCTTATTGAGACATATAGGATTCTCAGGGGGCTTGACAGGATAGAAGCTGAGAGATTGCTTCCCCTGTGGGAGAGTCTAGGACCAGAGGACATAATCTCAGAGTAAGGGGTCACCCATTTAAAACAGAGATGAGGAGGAATCTCTTCACTCAGAGGGTCATGAATCTGTGAAATTCTTTATCGCAGAAGATTGTAGAGGCTGGGTTGTTAATTATATTAAAGAATGAAAGACACATTTTTAATCAGTAAGGGAATCAGGGGTTATGGGGATAAGGTGGAAAATTGGATTATCACATCAAGTCACTCGCGACCCATTGAACGGTGGAGCAGACTTGATGGGCCAAATGGCCTACTTCTGCTCCTCATCTTATGATCTTATGGAGATGGGTCTTATGGAGTAGGGAGATTTCATGTCTCGAGCTTCATGCCTCGATGGCGAAATTCCATCCCTTGGCCTCCACTGTGGCTCTGAACAGAGAGGTATTGAGTAGGAATTAGCCCCTTGCTCACAACCAACCAGAGGAGAGAAATGAAGAGCAGCTGTCCTGCAAAACTATGAGGGAACTGCAATCCATTGACACCACCCCAACAAATAGTGACCCAAATTGAACAAGTTTTCTCGCAAAGCCGAATTTACCTCAGAGAAGTTGGCCCCTCCCCATAATAAGAATCACAGGTATACACTACCATTAAACAAATATTTCAATATTACCCTATTGTGGTAAGGTTGACACATTGCAGCGTCTTGATAATCAACTGCAGAGGGAGGCAGAATTCCAAAAAAGCCTGAATTTATAAAAATAAAATTCACATGTATTAACTGATGAAAATCAGAGTTTCATTCACTGCCACCTGGGAAACTCATCAGAAGCAATCTAATTCTGAGAGAAATCCTGCTTTGATTATTGGAGTTATTAACCAGGGGCCGCATAGTTTATCCAATGATCTAAACAACCAGCAGGAACAATTTTTATTCCACATCTGCGCACCTGAAATGTGCTGGATTTAACTGGAGGCAGATGTTTCCTCTCATCTGCATACTTCAGAAAATAAACCACTCAGTGCAGTGGATCATCCGAGTTACACAGTGCCATGTGCGAATGATTAGAAGACCATATAAATGCAAAACAATCCTTATGAGTGTAATAACAATATTAACTTGTATTTACATAGTAAAATGTCCCAAGATGCGATCCAAAAACCAATTTAAGACTGTGCCACATAAGGCGACATTACATCAGATAGCCATCAGCTTGATCAATGAGATAGGTTTTAAAGAGCTTCTTAAAGAAGAAAAGAGAAGTGCAGAGATGGACAGGTTTAGAATCATAGAATCCCTACAGTACAGAAGGAGGTCATTTGGTCCATCGAGTCTGCACTGACTCTCCAGCAGAGCATCTTACCCAGGCCCTATCCCCGTAACCCCACGTATTTACCCTGCTAATCCCCCTAACCTACACATCTTGGGACACCAGGGGGTAATTTAGCATGGGCCAATCCACCTAACCCACACATCTTTTGACTGTGGTAGGAAACCGGAGCACCCGGAGGAAACCCACATAGGGAAGGAATTGCAGAATTTCAGGCCGAAGAAGCACAGCTACCAATGTTGGAGAGATTAAAATTAGGAATGCTCAGGAAGCCAGAATTAGCAGGGTTCAGAGTGGGGTTGTGGAGCTGGATTACAGAAATAAAGAGGGCCCAGGCCAAGGAGGGACTTGAAAACCAAGATGAGGATTTTCAAATAGAAGTGTAACTTTACTGGGTGCCATTGTAGGTCTATAAACAAAGATAGCAATCTGATCTCCTCCTGCACTTAAAGGAAGACGATACATGCAACACCCATTTTTTAAAAATTGTGCCCTTTTTGGAATATAATTTCTGCTCAAGATCGTTGCAACATGGCCCGTGTATCAATGATAAGTGCTTTGAGGAAGAGAGTCCCTTATTCCAGAGGTCTTTTCTCTCCCTCATGTTAACTCCTTGCACCAATCAGAATCCACACTGCTAAGGCAGGGAGTTGTCCTGCTCCCAAGTCTATGCTAACGCTGCTCTGTAGCTCTCACCTGGGTAATGAAATGGAGCAAATATTTAAAAATGGGCAGTGCATTATTTGCTCTCCTGACTATATTGTAGGGATTGTTTGCATTGGCTTATTTGTCTTTCTGGTCATCCACATGTCCGCTAACAGCAGAATAGCATCTAGAGGGAACATGTCATTTAGTGATGAGATTTGTTTACGGAGTTGAAAGGGGAAACATTTGCCTCCAATTACTCGAAGATTAAACCCATCCAACACTAACCTGCTGCATTAATATTTCATAACCTTCTATCCACCACATCTCTTAAAGATGTTAGGAATGTGCACAAGTAAATAGAAAACATTTTAAGGAAGATCCAACATCTTAGTGGACTGCTGGCTACTCCGCATTATTCATTTGGCCTCTTTTAAGGTCAAACCAAATAAACAAACTCAAATTAAGTCAGGACAAAGAAAAAGGGGCAGCTCCCCAAAAGGAGGGGGAACAGCCCAAACAAAAATCAAAGTACAAAGGAAACTTAAAAACATCAAATTAAAATGTGATTATTAGGGTCGATAACACACCCCAACCCCTGCGGTGCCCAATGTGCACGGAAGGCGTCAACCGTACCCGTGGACACCGCATGATCCCTCTCCAGGGACACCTGGCCGCGCATGTAGCCGCAGTAGAGGGGCGGACAGTCAGGATGGACGGCTCCCTCGATCGCCCGCTGCCTGGACCGGTAAATGGCGCGTTTCGCCAGGCCCAGGAGCAGGTTCACGAGGAGGTCGCCGTCCCGACCCGGCCCTCTCCGCACCAGGTGTCCGTAGATCAGGAGTGTGGGACTGAAGTGCAAACAAAACATCAATAAAAGGTTCTTTAGGAAAACAAAAAGGGAGTGCAACCTAAGACACAAAACATAGACATGGTCCACGGTCTCCACAAGGCCACAGAAAGAGCAGTCTTCGGAGCCCGTGAGCCAGTGAATCCTACGGTTGTGCGGAACTGCTGCATGCATCACCCTCCACCCCAGGTCCCCGACGTAATTGGGGGAGATCCCTCCGTAGAGGGATCTCCAGCGGGGACCTCCACCGCCCGGCGGCAACAAGGCCTGCCAAGGTGTATCCGGGCAACAGGCAAGGACGCGGTAGTGGAAGGTGTGCAGCAGCAGCCCGCACAGGAAGCGCCTCCGCGCGGTAGAAAAAGGGCATTATTCATTTGGAATCACCTACTGATCCAAAAGGATCCCTGAATCATATCATCTACTGGTGTTTAAGTTCCAGGGCAGAACAACGTGGCAAAATACTGCAGATGCTGGAATCTGAAACAAAAACAGGAAATGCTGGAAAATCTCAGCAGGTCTGGCAGCATCTGTGAAGAGAGAATAGAGCCAACGTTTTGAGTCTGGATGACCCTTTGTCAGAGCTCTGACGAAGGGTCATCCAGACTTGAAACATTGGCTTTATTCTCTCTCCATCAATAGGGATGGTTTTCTTAAAGTTAAAGAAGTAAAATGCATATTGGGAAAGTTTGTATTGCAACAAATCCCAGAGTCATAGAAATCATAGAAACGCCAAGTGCAGATGAAGGCCATTTGGCCCATCAAGTCTGCAATGATAACCCCACACATTTACTCCGCTAATCCCTCAAGCCTACACATTCCAGGACACTATGGGCAATTTACCATGGCCAATCAATCTTACCTGCCCATCTTTGGACTGTGGGAGGAAACCGGAGCACCTGGAGGAAACCCACGCAGACACAGGTAGAATGTGCAAACTCCACACAGACAGTGACCCAAGCCAGGAATCGAACCCAGGTCCCTGGAGCTCTGAGGCAACAGTGTTAACCATTGTGCCAGCATGCCACCTAAGTCATTAGCCCAAGAGTCATTAGAATTTCTGGGCAGTTTTCTTTCCTCGCTATGAGTTTAACTAACTGATAAGACATTGTGCTATAAATTGACAAAACAGCAGTTACTCTACCATTAGAATCAGTAGCATTATGTTACACTTGTCCGGTTCCTTATCTCTGACAGAGATCAGCTCAACCAGCCGATTTGACAACTTATCAGCAAGGGATATCCTGCATACACAGAAAAAAGATTTAGTTTTAATTCTCACTTAGCTTACTGCACAGTACGAAATGAAGGCAGGAATGGAATTGTATTTAAAGCATTTCCATAGGGTACTAAAAAACAATTAAAGACACACGGTTTGCTTTCTTCCCACAAATGAATAGTAGTATTATTTTTGGAGTAAATTTTCAATTCCACTTCGAGGCAATAAATGATTCTCACTGGTCTCCTCTTCTCAAGGGCACTTTGTTTTGTTTTTGATGTTTGGTTTTACGGAAACTGTGAACAGTACGACACAGCACATACAAATTTACACCCGCCTTGGTGAATATTTTAAAAAATGAGAGACTCCCAACAGGAAAGTGATGAAAGCAGTGGGTACCGGAGGAGGCAAGAGGTTAGGAATGAAGAAGCATAGGACACAGCAGCCTCCATGCCCAGTTGAGGGAAGGTTGAAAGGGTGAGGCAGAATTCACATATTTAAGATTGTGGACATCCTTCCCATCAATTAACTGGGCTCCAGCCTGGTGGAAGCTTCTGGAACAAACTGTCCACAGCAACGGGGGTTAAGAGATTGCTCTTCAGATTCAAAGACCCGAAAGGAGCTGCCAGCAATCTCTTCAGATCTTCAAAGCCCTGAGAGTAAAAGGGAAGGACACGTCTGGAGAACAACAACAAAAAAAATGGCCACTTTCTGCATTTAAGATTCCACCGTACAGATTCGCTGACCGGAAAATCCATTCTGGGGAAACTAGAAGATAAATGTCCCAATAGAAGATAATCTATTTAAATTTTATCCCAGCACTTTAGATCTTTTGAGGCATAAACAGATTCCCAAAACAAATATATTGCTTGTTCCAAAAGTTTTAAAAAAAGGCAAGGTCAAGGTCAGGAATCTTAGCCAACTGATGCAGCTGAGTTTATACAAGAGGGTGTCCTCCAATATGAAATCAAAAATCGCCCCTCCCAAAGTAGATGAATTTGAGTGGCTGGCAACTTGATCAATACTGCTCTTCATTATGGGACTAATTTAATATTTCTATAACTGCTAGAAAGAGCAACAAATCAATCTCACTGTCCAAATACTAACTACTCTGTGTACTACACTAAATGTTAATATTTACGTCTGACTTTTGCACCTAGAGTATATAGAATCTTTAACTTTTCTACATTCTGCTCCCAGCATTTAAAATTATTTGCGGGTAAACTTGCAGCATTTTCATTCGAATAACCATCCCCACCACAATGATTACATGGACACCTGTCATCTGCATTGGTTGCGACTCTCAGCAGGGGGGGAAAAAGGAACCAACAAATATGTTTATAAAACTGGTTTGGCTCACAGTACATCTTGTGGTAAATATATTCCCGCAGCGATCACAAGTCAGTGATTTAATCGCGAGGTTTCAGATGACATTTATTAACTACTGCAGCCCTGCTCTGTGGCTTCTAATACCATCTAAATCCCTTAATGTCCAGCCTTAATAGCTGTCCCAGGCATCCATAATTCTGTAAGCAACTTTTTTTTTATTCACTGTGGAAATAGAAGGCGGCAGAGGATTCTGAAATAAGTGGCAGCAGTGGCAGATTTTATTTTAACGCACGATTACCCAAGTAGAACCTATCAGAAGTTTAGATTAATTCCCTTCTTTTGCTTGAGGATATGTCAAATCTCCTGGGAACACAGTTACAACAAATTAGCCTCCTTTCATGGGAGAGCGGATGGCCGACAGCTCAACTACACGAGCGTGTCAGCGTGGGTTCCCATGAACCCCTTCCTAACCTCCCTTTCACTGGAGAAGGAAGCGGTTATTGTGTTAGCACCTGTGTCTGTGAAAATTGGGAAAATGATGGCTTTGTTTGCTGGTTGCCTAGGGAATGGGGAGATCAGGGGACCCCAGAAAAGGCTCCTGATTGATGGTGTAATGTCCACGACTGCCTGCTTTACTTTATATTACAAAAACAAAACTGTGTGTATGTAAATGTGCATTTGAACTTCAGTGAGGCTGGAAACACAGCGCACCCCCGCTAAACAATCAGCTTCTAGTAACTGTTGTAAGTGGTCTCACAATCTCACACGGCATGGAAATAGGTTATTTCTCTTCCAACCAGCCTCATTATTGCAATCCCCATTGCTGCAAATCTCGCATGATGACAAAATCCTTCAGTAGAATGATTTTAACAAACCCCATGCCTATTTAATGACAAACAAATTTCACCAGAAAGGTTCCAACAAATTGCACGGCTATAAACTTCAGGTTTTATCACTGCTTTTTGTCCTAATTGACTCAAAGAGGGATTTGTTAATGTTATCAGAATTCTAAAATGCAGTGGACACATGTGAAACATTCTTAAGATTCGCTTCGTAAACAGAGGAATCACCCAATTTTTTATCCTCCTTTTCCCTTCAGGTTATTCTGGGCATGAAGTCTGACCAAAGGGTTGGCTGCTAAGAGGATGCACACAGCCTGAGCACAGTAACAGATTGCAAATTTCTGTACTGTGACCTCCTAACACGCCATCCATCCCCTGATTTGCACTGGGGATAACACAATTTCATTTTGCATTTGGATAAGGAAGTGGTACAGTGTCATGCAACATCGCATACAACTATAATCCAATTAAAGGGCTTCAGATTACAGGGGAACCTCGATCCCATTATCCGCACTCAATTATCCACTAGTTTTCAGTGGAAGTTGGGACTGGCGGAACTTTCATCAGAGTTTGAGAAGCAGGTTAGAAAAGCAGTGGAGGTCTGGGCAAGCAAGATTTTTTTTAAAAACCTTTCAGTTTGAAATAAAACATAGAAGTTCACAAAGTTCATTTAATACTTGTTGAAAGGAGATTTGAAGACTCTCAATTGTCCATCAATTTCCATTCTCCACAGGGGGTTGGTGTGGGGACGTGGCAAGATAATCAACGTTACAAGCCGCGAGTGCAAAGAAGCTGTTTTGCTCCCTGCTGGCTGCCTTTTTTTTCAGTAATGAATACAGTAAATATATTGGCTTTTTTATGTTTACTGTTTTCACTGGCAATGATACTTCACCTCTCAATGCAAGTGTACATCAAAATAACAACTGATAGGATTATATTTGACCCTGTCTTGGTATGAACCTCGCTGCTGTACATGAATGTCCGTGAAACGTTGCAGGGGGACATCAGATACTACTGCAAAAACTCGCATTTATGTAGCATTTCTAACCGAGTAAATTGTCGCAGGGTATTTCACGGGGGTGCGAAATGACAAAACTTGAGACCTAATCACATGAGGCGAAATTAGGAAGGGTGATCAAAAGTCAAAGAGGACGATATTAAGGATTGACTTAAACGGGGAGGGAAAACAGTACGGAGGAGAAGTTTAGTGAGAGTATTACTCTGCTTAGGCCCTCGGCAGCTGAAGGCACGGCCACCAATCACAAACAAATAAAATTGAGGATGCCCAGTATGTCAAGTGATCATAATGTGTACAATAAACACCGTGTATGAGGTGTACCTTAAGTTCTCTTGCATTTTTTTGATATGCTTTGTTTAAAATTTTCTTTGTTCCCCATTGTTTCCCTATGCCACAGTTTCCCTGGTTGAGACAGAAACCTGCTACTTATCCTTTGCACTTTACAAGCAGCCATAGGGAATTCAAGGTATTCTTTCTTCCAGAAAGCCTTCTTCACGTATTCGTAAATTGTGTCAGAAACTCATCAGGTGGGGAATAACTCCATGCTACATCTTGCTACACCTTGCTACATCTGGATCAGTGCAGTTCACCTAAATTGGTCAGTAAGTTATTTGTGGTGATCAATTAAAAGCTATTCATCCTCTACAGGCGGCATGGTGACACAGTGGTTAGCACTGTTGCCTCACAGTGCCAGGGACCTGGGTTCGATTCCCAGCTTGGGTGCAGTACCCACTTGGGTGCAGTCTGCATGTTCTCCCCGTGTCTGTGTGGGTTTCCTCCAGATGCTCCGGTTTCCTCACACAGTGTGAAGGACATGCTGGTTCGGTGCATTGGCCATGCTAAATTCTCCCTCAGTGTAACCCGAACAGGCGCCGGATTGTGGCGACTAGGGGATTTTCACAGTAGCATCATTGCAGTGTTAACATAAGCCTACTTGTGACACAAATAAATTAACTTTAAGTGTCAACTGTAGCTTAGGTTCTCACCTCTGAGTCAGTAGGTTGTTGGTTCAGGTCCCATTCTAGAAACCTAAGCACAAATATCAAACTGATACTCCAATGCAGTACTGAGGGGCGGTGCTGTCTTTTTGACTTTAAACTGTGTCCCTGTCTGCCCCCTATTATGTGTAAAAGTACGCACTGCACTATTTTGAAAAGGAGCAGGGGCATTATATCCCATGTCCTGATTAATATTTATCACACAATCAACATCACTTTAAACAAATTTTGTGCAAATTGGCTGCCACAGTTTGACAATGCTTCAAAATTATTGCATTGGCTTTAAATACTGCAGTGGGTTGTAAAAGGTGCTATATAAAAGCAAGTCTTTCTTTTTAAGGTCTGATGCTATTTAAGATTTCTAATCTGCATCAATGCACATTAACTCCCTTCTTCAGAGAATAGCCAGTGCAAATTTAACTGTCCTTATGTTCAGTCAGGGTGACTACCAATTTTGAGCACAATAATAGGAAGTTTTGTGATACGAACCGCAGTGCTGGGGGTATGACACACTATTCCATTTGTGATACCCATCGCATTGTCTCAGTAACAAACACTCCCTGATCAGTAAAGTGCAGAATAATGCTTTCTACACATGACTTAGTCGCAAACACAGAAGAGCATTCCCTATTACAACACTGGACTATATTTTGCTGCAGCAGATGGTCTAATGGCATCTGGAATTCATTACATTCACTCTTGCATCCTTAAGCTCAATCAATTTTTGCCCACCAAGCTGCTTAAAGTGCAAACTGATAACGCACAGCAAGGGAAACAGGGCATCAACAGGACATCTTCTTGTGGGCCGAAGGGCCTGTTTGTGCTGTAGTTTTTCTATGTTTCTATTAGGATGGAGGGTTATAGGTAGGTCTAGAAGGTAGGGATGTGTTCGGCACAACTTGTGGGCCGAAGGGCCTGTTTGTGCTGTAGTTTTTCTATGTTTCTATGTTTCTTAACCAATCAGATTTTGGGATTGGGAAATAAACAGCAGAAGGACGGAGAAGGATGGTGAATTAAATGGGAAAAAATCTATATCAATATAGAAAGAGAAATGAAGAAAAGGAAAGGACAATTGCACTACGAGGTTAGAAAGAAATGGACAGAAAGGAAAAGTAAGAAAGTAAATTGGCATTTGCAAAACCTCCTAAAGCAATTCACAAGTTGAAAGAATGAGAGTTGATAATTATCAAAGTTAATCTTCAGTGTAAAGAGGTAGATTGGCAGTCGCTATCCCTTATCATCTCACTGAATGGATACTTACACGTAACAGCCTTAAATGTTTGCAACAGGTTTACTTTGCATCTACAATGGAGTACACAACTTCATGACATTCAGTGCATGTCAATGGTAAGGAAGAACATGAGATGCTGTTTTTGCAAAGCCATTGGCAGAGCAATACATCTAGGCCGACAGGTTTTGGATCTTTGAATTTAACTGTGTACTCATAGAATCCATAGAATCCCTACAGTGCAGAAGGAGGCCATTCAGGCCATCAAGTCTGCACTGACCACAATCCCACCCAGATCCTATACCCATAACCCCACGTATTTACCCTAGCTAGTCCCCCTGACACTAAGTGGCAATTTAGCATGGCCAATCAACCTAACCCGCACTGCGGAGGAAACCGGAGCACCAGGCGAAACCCACGCAGACACGGGGCAACCTCCACAAGACAGTGACCCAAGCTGGGAATCGAACCCGGGTCCTTGGTGCTATGAGGCAGCAGTGCTAACCACTGTGCCACCGTGCCGCTCCTCATCAGAAGTTGATGTACCATTTTTGCAAAATTAAGGGCAAGTACCATTCACCTCACCATTACATGAATAGCAAAACTTATTTCCATTTGCACACCTGTCATCTTAGGAGATTTTTCAGGTAAGATTTCCAATTTACTACAACCATTGTGTGCTGATTTCTACTATGGGCTTTTGACCACTCGGGACTGGAAATACCCGAAACCCACCTCAATTCAGACCATTGTAGCTAATAAAATTAGAAGCCTTTCATTGCATCGCTTTGGACTGACATCAAATCCAACTTCCAGAAGTGAAAGGTCAGATTGTCTTATTTTTAAAGAGATTGCCACAAGTCCTTTTGGTATTGACTTTACAACTGGCTTCAGTTCTCATCAGCATTTACTTATATAAGAACTATTTTGTTTCAAATTAAATTAAACAAAGATTTGCTAAAGTTAGTGATTTTTGCTGCTCTTTGGTTTTTTAGGTAGGGATCCAGATGCTGATAGAATACTTCAAGTTACATACGAGCTTATCATAACCTTTTCATAACCTCTATTTTTATTAACTACAATGGTCTGAATTGGGTGGGTTTTGGGTATTTCTAGTCCCGAGTGGTCTAAAACTCATAGCAGAAAACAGCACACAATAGTTTGTAGTAAATTGGAAATCTCACCTTAAAAAGCACCTAAGATCACAGGTGTGCAAATGGAAATAGGTTTTGCTGTCAACGGTGGGCAGCACGGTGGCACGGTGGTTAGCGTTGCTGCCTCACAGCGCCAGGGACCCAGGTTCAATTCCAGCCTCGGGTCACTGTCTGCGTGGAGTTTGCACATTTTCCCCGTGTCTGCGTGGATTTCCTCCGGATGCTCCGGTTTCCTCCCACACTCCAAAGATGGGTGGATTGACCATGGTAAATTGCCCCTTAGTGTCCAAAGATGTGTAGATTAGGGGGATTAATGAGGTAAATATGTGGGGTTATGGGGGGATAGGGCTTGGGTGGGATTGTTGGTCATGCAGACTGGATGGGCCAAATGGCCTCATTCTACACTGTAGGCATTATAAGATTCTATTATTTTGAGTGCATTTCCATGTTCACCAACAGTACCTACAGCAATTAACAGATTTGGGCTAGAGAATAAAAACCGTGAAATTAAAATGAACACAATATTTTTACTCATTTGGAGCCTGAATTTCTACAAGAAGTCTCTGCTGGACATTCCACCATATCTTCAATGTCAGACTGGCAGAAACCCCCCCAAAAACCAGCATAGGTGACCATGTTCGGCTGTTTACACAATGAATTTGGGTGCCTCGCAGTCTCTGGACAAGTTACAGCAGAAGACCAGGGGAATCTGGTGGGGAATTTCAGATGCTTGAGTTTTGTTTGGTGACATTTATGTGTTTTAAGGTGAAGGCCATCATTATTGAAGAAGGTAACATTTTTCCACCTTTTCCATTATTGCCATGTCAGATATAACAGGAGTTAGATATAGAGTGACATTTCCTATTACTCTTGCTTCAACCAGTACTAACATCACCCTCAGAAAAGCATGCATGCTGCATCAATCTGTTGTTTTCAGTTCCCACGTTTGGCACTCATGGTGCCTCTCCAGGTGAGTCTTTTAGTGCCAATTAGTACCAAATGATATTTAAATGTGCATTGGATCGACATCTCACAAGAACTGGGTTGAGAACTACCCAAAAACATTTTACATAATATATAAAACAGCCAAAGAAAGGAGAGACTTTCATCCTATAGACAGGGTTGAATGAAAATTCAAATATTGGGGCTGAAAGAATGGTGTGCTGACACACTATACCACCCAGCTTCCCTTAATTACTTAATTTAGAAAATGGGTATTGATGGCAATAACTCCCCATGCATTCTTTGGAATAGAGCGTACCACAGCTCAAAGAGGTTGCAAATGGGAAGTTCAAATTTTAGAGGCTTTAGGTAAGAGTTTCCAGGAAACTGCTGTCCTCCCGTTAACAACACACATTTGGTTTAAGTTGCTACTGGGATCCCAAAAAAAAACCTGTAATCTTCCTTCTGTCTGAATCTCAGTCAAGAAAACATTGACAATAAAAGAAAATAAAGCCATTTATGGAGAGGGCTTAAACACAGGGTGGGGAGGGGAGAAAGAGAAAAAATTCAACAAGCTTGCAAAACTTTCTGTAAATATTCTTTCAGGCAGAATAAAAGGTCTACCAGACCGTGTGCTAGTCATCCCCCTGTATAAACTCTGTCAGTCATCTAGGCTGGGATTCAGAGGGACCCAAAGCCTCACTCCTTTTGAAAACATGTCTGTCTTCAAGCCAAACTATTAAAATTCAGTGGCTGTGCATTGTTGCCACAGAATAGAAGGCTTTACAAAACACGCTCCTGGCTCCAGAAATAAATCATGTCCTTGACAAAGGGCCAAGGCCTGCTTTTGTTGCTGCTGTGACAGAACTCTGGGCCACGAGTGAAACTTTAGCCACAGTCAGAAGCAGAGATTTTCTCCAGACTTTAAAGGCTCAACAATGTTTGAGTGCTGCAGCGGAGATGGCCACGCATAGCAACGTGTAAATTTAGAAGTTAAGAATCAAAATTATGGCTTTGCTTTGGTTTTGACCAAAGCACTTTCGTTGTTAGTGCTATTTATTCACAATCTCAGACCTCACTGGGTGTTCTTGGTCTTCTTCCTAGATTTGTATTTTAACATTGTTTGTTCCTCACACTAGGCGCTTAAACAAACACTGAAAACCAAACATTATATTCATATTTTACTTCATAAATAATAATGACAATTGATTCCTTATTTTATTACTTAACTAGTTACTTTGAGAGAATTCAGTCACATTTTATATGAAGTTGTAGCATACATTTGAGGAAGGGTAGTCATGCCTTTTCAGGCTTTAGAGCACACAGTGCTTGCCTCGTATCAATTTGAGGTTAAAGTTTATTTATTAGTGTCACAAGTAGGCTTACATTAACATTGCAATGAAGTTACTATGAAAATCCCATAGTCGCCACACTCCGACGCCTATTCGGATACACTGAGGGAGAACATAGCATGGCCAATGCACCTAACTAACACGTCTTTCGGTGGGAGGAAACCGGAGCACCCGGAGCCCACGCAGACATGGGGAGAATGTGCAGACTCTGCACAGACAGCGACCCAAGCTGGGAATCAAAGCCAGGTCCCTGCTGCTGTGAGGCAGCAGTGCTAACCACTGTGCTACCATGCCACCCGCCAATTTACTTGGTTGTACTCAATATTGAAACATAAATTCAGGATGGAACTGGGTGGGTTTGGGATTCATGACTTATGATTCCATTTAAGTCATATTCGAGACTGCAATTTTGTGCTCAGGGAATCAGACAGGTTCACTAATGATGTTTTCCCTCTATATATTTAAAATGCTTTGTAGATATAACAGGACTGTGCACTGTACTTACTAAGTGGGCAGGTGACGTCTAGTGGCACAATATAAGTACTGCACCCATTTTTATTCTGATTACCCTAATACCAATCTAACCTGGGTACCCAAGATTTTTTCTGCGACAGCATTTAATTGGAATGTCAAACGTTAATTAGATGCTTGGATAGATTGCCCAGTCTCACTTTGCTGATGCATAAATAGATGCTCAACTTTTCTTCCTTATTTTTGTCAGTCTTTTAAAGGTGCGCCATGATGGCACAGTGGTTAACACTGTTACCTCACTGCGCCAGGGACCCAAGTTCAATTCCAGCCTTGGATCACTATCTGTGTGCAGTTTGCACATTCTCCTCATGTCTGCGTGGGTTTCCTCCAGATGCTCCAGTTTCCTCCCACAGTTCAAAGATGTGCGGGTTCGGTGGATTGGCCATGCTAAATTGCCCCTTAGTGTCCCAGGATTTGTAGGTTAGGGGGATTAGCAGGGTAAATACATGGGGTTACAGGGATAGGCCTGAGTAAAATGGTCTATTGGAGAGTTGGTGCAGATTCAATGGGCTGAATGGCCTCCTTCTGCACTGTAGGGATTCTATGACTCTAAGAAACCTCACCTCTCTCCAATATTAAAGGTTTACATTGTGAATGGTAAATATTTAAGTCAGATGAGCCCCAGCTGGACAGTAAAATGGAAAAACTGTCGGTGTGATTTTATGCTTATTAAGGTTAAATAGTCATTGGTAACAAACAAAATATTGCCCCTATTTTACCATTCTAAAACAGATTGGATCACTTCAAAAACCAGCTATAGAAATTACCTTTCTGTACAGTGCCCCAAGAAGTTTGAAAACCCTCAAATTTCAGCAGAACGCACCTACTGCACCAATATAACAGAATGGCCTCTCTGAGCAAGACCATCAAGTTAAACATAGGTAACATCAGAGAAAGTGCAAATTTATTCTAAGGTAAAGAACAAGGAACAGTACAGCACAGGAACAGGCCCTTCGTCCCACCAAGTCTGTGCCGGCACATATGCCTCCCTAATCTAATATTCTCTTGCCTCTACATGGTCCATATCCCTCTACTCCCTGCCTATTCATGTATCTATCCAGATGCCCCTTGAACATTGTTATAGAATCTGCTTCCACCACCTCCTCCGGCAGCGCGTTCCAGGCATTCACCACCCTGTGTGTGAAAAACTTGCCCCTTGCATCTCTTTTAAACTTTACCCTGCTCACTCTCAACCTATGCCCCCAAGTAATTGACCCTTCGACCCTGGGAAAAAGACCTGACTATCCACTCTATCCAAGCCTGTCATAATCTTGTAAACTTCTGTCAGGCCTCCAGGAACTGGGAGGGGATCACCTCAAACTCATTTCACATCTGGCACCTTTCATGATGGAGATTTTCCACCAACCACCTTCACTGTATTCAAATTCAGGTTCCAGCAGTAAAGAATGATGTTCTATCCAAATAGGCCATGTCATCCCAGTGCAAATATCTACTTTTAACAATACGTGACCTGCTAGTATACTTCATTCCTACTGTAATATCTGTCTGTAGGTTGTAGGCCAGGTACTTTATTCGCCGATGGTCAGAGTCTATGAAGAGAATAAAATCAGTTATTTCAGCCAGGTTTGCCCAAATATAGGAAACATGATGGGAACATTTCTTTATCTTTGATAAAGTACTGTTGACAGTCTGGAATTCCTCAAGGTTTCCTTCAAGAATTCCTTCAATATTTGATGAGCCAAAAGTTAAATAGATGAGTATTTGAATCCAGAACAGTCAAAACAATAGTATAACCAAAAAAGAAAACACTGGAAAATCTCAGCAGGTCTGGCAGCACCTGTAAGGAGAGAAAAGAGCTGATGTTTCGAGTCCAGATGACCCTTTGTCAAAGCTTTGATTCAGATTCAGATTCCAGCATCCGCAGTAATTTGCTTTTATCCAAAGCAATAGTATCTTTTACTGCATTTATATAGGGTGTTGGTGAGGCCACACCTGGAGTATTGTGTGCAGTCCTATCTGAGGAAGGATATCCTTGTTATAGAGGGAGTACAGCAAAGCTTTACCAGGCTGATTCCTGGGATGGCAGATCTGTCATATGAGGAGAGACTAAATCGGTTAGGATTATATTCATTGGAGTTTAGAAGAGTGAGAGGAGATCGCATTGAAACATACAAAATTCTAACAGGATTACACGGAGCAGATTCAGAAAGAGTGTTCCCAATGGTGGGGGAGTCCAGAACTAGGGGTCATAGTTTGAGGATAAGGGATAAAACGTTTAGGACTGAGGTGAGGAGAAATTTCTTCACCCAGAGGATGGTGAATGTGTGGAATTCACTGACAAAGAAAGTAGTTGAGGCCAAAACATTGTGTAATTTCAAGAAGAAATTAGATATAGCTCTTGGGGCTAAAGGGATCAAGGGATATGAGAGGAAGGCAGGATCAGAATATTGATTTTGATGATCAGCCATGATCATAATGAATGGCAGAACAGGCTCGATGGGCCGAATAGCCTACCCCACTTCTATTTTCTATGTTTCTATTTTCTACCCGACATATTTATTCCTCTAAATTTTGTCACAGGAGTATTTTATTATTTTCCTCCTGATAGCAGCATTAGAACCAGCCATATGTCCAACAGAAGGTGGTGGGTGCCTGGAACGCACTGCCAATGGAAGTGGTGGAAGCAGACACATTAGCAACATTCAATGTGTATCTTGATAGACACTTGAGGTGAACAGAGGGATAGAAACCGAGTATCAGTGCAGGCTTGGTGGGCCGAAGGGCCTGTTCCTGTGCTGTATAATTCTTTGTTCTTCTTTGTTCTTTATCCAAAAGGATATTGAAAATTCCGAGAAGAGTCCTTAGTTTATGAGTGCAGATTAAAAATAATTGGAAATGTAAGCAATTTTCTGACCCTTCAGCTGGGTGCATATCCTACTGAGGCCCAGACCTTGGAAGGTCTACCCTTCTATAGAAGGCACTTGGCAGCTGTGTTCTTGATCATTTTTAATAAATAGAATGTATTGTTAGCACTTAAGAAAGTAGGAATATGAGATAGCCGTTCAGTGCACTTAGCTGTGCTGTCGCTCAGGTTAATGTACATAAATTTATCAGGTGAAATTATTCTCCCTTTGCACCACGCCTGTGCCATTTTTACAAAGAAAGTGGAGAATATGCAGGAATATTATCATCACATCTTCCATTGAATCTGTAATGTTTCTAATGTTCTGGTGGTTAATTTTAATCATCAATGTAATGCTGGGGGCTGAAATAGGAGTTGGCATGGGTGACCCCGGAATGAGTGTGAAGACTGCTGGGTGCAGAAATGAGCTGCGCACAGGACCTGCCTCGAAGCTCTGTCACTGTGTACTATTTAAGTAAATATAAAATAATAAAAACAATCGCTCCATCCTCAACTTGCACACACTCCCTGTGTCCCATTTATGCCAACCAATGCCCCCCACCCACTCCCGTGGCCCCTCACACACCATGTCAACCCATGCCCCTCCATCTATCCCCATTGTCCCACATCTCCTATGTTAATTTCATGTCCCTCTACCCAACCTGTAATGCCAAATTAGTGCTAACTCATGCCAAGCCATACCTGCCAGTTACCATGCTTTTCCCTTACCCTTTCAATGCCAATTCAGCCAGTATTCTCAGACAATTCCTTGTCAGTTTTGATACTTCCTGAACAGCTTGGACACTTCCTGGACAACTGTGACATTTCCTGGACAAATGTGACAGTTTTGTCAGTTGGATAGCTCTTTAACTGTTCCTTGACCGGCTGGACAGTTCTTTGACAGCTTGATAATTCCAATAAGTTTGTGTGTAAAAAGTGCATAATCATGTTCACTTTTAACACTCTCAAAGGGTGCCTGACCTCTCCCAAAGAGTGCCTTAACTGCCCCAAAGGTGCCCCAGGACACCATACAAAGGGGTACCATAAGAATCCACCAAGTTCAGACCTCCTCTTACCTATTCCAATCTGCACTCACTGGAATCCAACTCGTAGCCTTCCAAAATCTCACTTTAGTGGGGGAAGCTGATGATTTAAATGGTCAGCTGTCCCTGTAAATCACACATACACAAACCAAAGCCTGCTTCCAGTCCCTCCCCTGGGAGATGCTGGGTTTGGAGGAGCGTGGGACTTAGAAATTTCAGCCAATTTTGAAATTTTCTTGTGGTGAAATTCTGGGCCTTAATGTCAGTTTAAATTGTAGTGGAAACAGAAGCTTGAAGATTATTGCCTTGTTTGAAACTAATGGGAAAATCTACAGTGGTCCCTCAGAGAGTAATGTGCCAAAGAAAACAGTGAGTAGATTAGTTTGGAAGCATTGGAAAAAGAACCAAATTAAGGGACAGAGACATCCACAGTCAGGAAAGGGTAAATGAAGGTTTACCTCTGAGAATAGTTGGAGGAAAGGGCGGCACGGTAGCACAGTGGTTAGCACTGCTGCTTCACAGCTCCAGGGTCCCGGGTTCGATTCCCGGCTCGGGTCACTGTCTGTGTGGAGTTTGCACATTCTCCTCGTGTCTGCGTGGGTTTCCTCCGGGTGCTCCGGTTTCCTCCCACAGTCCAAAGATGTGCGGGTTAGGTTGATTGGCCAGGTTGAAAAATTGCCCCTTAGAGTCCTGGGATGTGTAGGTTAGAGGGATTAGCGGGTAAAATATGTGGGAGGAGGGCCTGGGTGGGATTGTGGTCGGTGCAGACTCGATGGGCTGAATGGCCTCCTTCTGCACTGTAGGGTTTCTATGATTTCTATGAATTCTCCAGTGGGCTGTGGCAAACTTATAGGTGGTCCCTTTGGAAGTAAATAAGTATTGCTGAAAAAAGAGACATGCTATCAAAGCTTTTAATCTTGCACTCATCAGAACAGTTATGCAATATAAACTAACACTAAAGGCAACACCAATTTATACTGCATGCAAAAGAATGCTCATTGGTTGGACTCTGATTTATACTGGTGTTGCCATGGAGGACGCAGAAGAGAACAGTTAATTGCTAAGTACCATAATTTTGCTTCAACTTCAACCCAGGCAGGTCAACTCTGATTGGTCAAGGCATTGCCATGAGGAATGAACCAGGGAATGGCTGACCCTCCAAATGTTTGTTTAATTGGAAAAGGCGTAATGCGTAGACATACTCCTTCTGTCTGCAAAGGAAAGGGCCCTGTGTGTGAATACATGTGGCTTCTAGCACATTAAGTCAGCCACACCTGGAGCCCAACTGATCATCTTAAATCTTCACCTTAATTGTAAGCACTATCAGGATTGTTTAGTAGGTGTTGTCCAATCGTGACATCACATTTAATGTTGGATACTAAGGAGAGATCTTCTGGCTCTTCATGCTGGTGGGAGATTCCACTCCCGCCAATGATGCACCCGGGTTTCCGGGCAGTGTGGGGTGGATTCAATGGAAAATCTCATTGACTGCGGTAGGAGCAGAAGATCCCGCCGCCAGCCAATGGTGGGCCGCATTCCACCACCGAGAAGCACACTACAGGGAGGCCAGAGAATCTTGCCTTATGAGTTTTGTAAGAACAAGCTGGCTGGGTAGCGTCAGTGCTCTTCCTGTTGCGAACAGCTAAAGGGACGTGATGTTTGATACAATCTGCCAATCATTGGGATGTTACGGCCTACATACCTGGCCTTACACTGGCACTGAAATTCACATACCACATTACTCATCTGTGTGATAGGCAGAAAGTCTTTTTGGCTTGATGGCAGCATCCGGTTAGCGTAAAACAACACTCGTGTTGCTCCTGCAGAGTAACAACGTGCACTGCTAGCTTCATCTGTCACCCAAATGCTCTATGTATATTTCTATGTTCTTTTCTAGATACCAACTGGGTGACAGCTAAGCCATTAAATTTTCTCCTGCGCGGATACTGCTATGTATGAAACAAAACATGGATGGATGTCCTGATTTCTGGTTTCCTCCTAGCTGAAAGACCCGATAGCTCATATTTGCTGTTTGGGCTTCCAAATATGCAGAGCCTAAATGGAAAGTCTTTTGCAAGGGAAAGGAGATTTATAAATGCACTAAATTTGATCTATTTCCTGAACTCTTGCTGCGATGCCTTATTACCCAATAGTAACTCTAGTTCCATGTCTGACATTGTGTACAGCTTAAAATGGTAGAGGCTTAAATTACATTTTGTGGGCAAAAATAACAAATTGCAAGAGCTGCATATTTGCTGTGCATGAATCATTTAGAATCATACAATCCCTACAGTGCAGAGGATGGCTATTCGGCCCATCAAGCCTGCACCGACAACAATCCTAACCAGGCCCTATCCTCGTAACCTCATGAATTTACCCTGTTAATCCTCCTGATGCTAATGGTCAATTTAGCAAGACCAATCCAATCAACCCGCACTGTGGGAGGAAACCAGAGCACCTGGAGGAAACCCACGCAGAAACAGGGAGAATGTGCAGACTCCACTCAGACAGTCACTCAAGGATGGAAACAAACCCAGATCCCTGGCACTGAGAGTGCTAACCACTGTACCATCGTGCCGCCCCCATACTGTCTGGCAACATGCACAATTTTTACAACAGGAATACTTTATGCAACTGTTGACAAGTTTCAGGACATGTTATAATGATATGTTGCAAACTAACTTCCAGTATGCCCTGAGTGACAGTGGGGCATACAGTTAATTCAACAAATGCACAAAACTCCAGAAGATTGAATAAAACAGAGGATCTTTTACACCAGTCACAAAATTCGAAACATTGTGAAAGAGAGACAAGTTCTGAACTGAACAATTCTTTCAGAAATCTATCTTCAATTCTCTGGTAGAAACCATTATTAAATGTTTTTCGTTATCACGCCTGTAGTTTTTCAAAACATTTTTTTACTCCATCCTTAAAATTACAAAGCCAATGCTTAGATTGGATTGGGCAAACCCAAATCCATTCCTTGCTTGCTCCAAAAACTAAATTCAAAATCCAGTTTAATCTAATTCATGGTCCCCTCGAGAGGGACAAACAAGATCCAAACTCACGAGATAAGGCAACCGCAGCCCATCTTGGGCTTGATCTGACACTTGATCTTAGCCAAAAGGTCAAGGGGCTGATCTCTGAGCCACTGAGTATGAAAGCGATCCAATTTTGAAAACTTATATGGGAATCAGAAGGGCAACACGTTGGCACAGTGGTTAGCAGTGCTACCTCAAGCACCAGGGACCCAGGTTCGATTCCCGGCTTGGATCACCGATTGTGTGGAGTTTGCACGTTCTCCCCAGGTGTTCCGGTTTCCTCCCACAGTCCAAAAGATATGCTGGTTAGGTGCATTAGCCTAAATTGCCCCTTAGTGTCAGGGGAATTAGTAAGGTAAATGCAGGGGGTTATGGGGATAGGGCCTGGGTGGGATTGTAGTCTGTGCAGGCTTGATGGGCCGAATGGCCTCCTTCTGCACTATAGGGATTCTATGATTCTATGATCCTGCCAGTCAATAATGGAAATAGGGGTAGGGAAATTAGTTGGTGACTTTCTCGGCTGGAAGCGATGGCAAAGAGAAAAGCATAGGAGCTGGAACATTGTTTAGAATGAAAGAATCAACAGGGAAATATTTTGAGCAAGTGGAGAGTCTGCAGTTTCAGAGATGCTGCAGAGGTCAACACTCTGGAATCTGAAAGAAAAAGAAACTAAATAACATCATATGATAAGTATTTCCTCTATTAAAAAGAAGGATTATTTGGAAGCAAGGGTGCATCTTTTGGATAGTCATCCTTTCGCACACCTTCTGCACTGAATGGACACAAGACATTCATTGGAGAACATGGGGAAAGAAATGAATCAAAGGTACATAATATTTTTAACCTTCAAAACAATGAATGTATAAGATTAAAAAAGGTACAATACCTGAATTTAACAGTTCATTCAAAGGAAATTGTTTCATTAAGTGGAGAGTCTGTCAAAAAGAGGCATAAAGATCAGGTAATGTCTTTCAAAATTATAAGAAGGAGCAGCACATTGAGACTGAAATATGGGGTAATTATTACCATGAGAACAAACAGCCAGAAGTGCCCAAGAGATATGATGGCCTACCTACAGGTAAAAGGAGACTACTGAAAGGAGGTATTCAGTGCTCCCAGTGAATGATTTTATCTTTTCAGTGGGAAAAGGAGAATATCTTAGATCTTGAAAGAGATGGAAATTCTCTCACTCTCGAGTACAGATTGCTTCATTCACATCCAAGGGACTTTAGGGCATCTTTGTCTACTCTTGTACTTATATACTGAAAAAAGCCTTTCCTATTTCCCTTTATGTTGGCCTACGGCATTCATAGAATCCTACAGTGCAGAAGGAGGCCATTCGGCCCATCGAGTCTGCATTGACTACAATCCCACCCAGGCCCTATCCCCATAACCCCATCTATTTACCCTAGCTAGTCCCCCTGACACTAAGGGGCAATTTAGCCTGGCCAATCCACCTAACCCACCACACACCTTTAGACAGTGGGAGGATTCTTCCATATCCCCTCCCAGTCTCCTTAATCTATATCTATATAGAACAATTTTGTATCTGTGTTAGAGTTGTTGAATGCATCATGTCATTCCATTTCAGATGCCTGAAATCTTCTTATGCCAACTATCTCAATGGAAAGTTCCATTATATAAATGTCACCTTTTAACTGCAGTTGGTGCTGTGATTGGCATTTTCAGTATCAAATGCCCTTCATGTAATGGTGAGTGCAATGCCATCCGGTGACACAATGTGGTGACAGTGAGACTCTCCAATCAGCTCAGTACCCAGACTGTGGCACTGAAATTGGCATGGGTGACGGCCAATCAATTTCAATGGTAAAGAAAATCAGATGGGCGGTAAAACTGGCACGGTCATTATCGCTGGTTTGGTGTGACCAACCAATTTTCCCCTCACTTTATTTTTAGAGAATTCTGTGCTGCCGCTGAATTTAATTTCCCTCCCCTGTGATGAGTTTGGTGGCGCAACATTTAATTGGGCTGGAGGATGGCGGATGGTGACCCTGCCACCTTCCGCCCTCTGCCTCAATTAATGCTAGGGCGGGAAGGTTTGTGGTTGGGCCGTACTGCCAACAGAGTGGGCTATTATTGACCACTGAAGGGTCTCATCCCACTGCTGCTGTAATTCACCCCAATGGCGGGTGGCAGACTCACCATGAAAGGCAAACCATGTTGGATTGTTTGTGGGTCTCTGGGGGAGTCCCATGTTCTAAAGTACATAGTGCCTGATTGAAGTACATGGCATCAGGAAAGTGTGGGAGGCGGGAGGGGGGGGGGGTGGAACTGTGTGCCACATCCACTTCCCTTATTGCTGAGGACATTACTCCATGACCCCTGCCTCCCCCGCCCTCGAGACATCATTCACCTGTGGTCTGGATCCCTTGGAAATCCTGGGCCTTGGATGGGTGCATTACCGATAGTAGCCACCGGCTCCCCAGTGGCGCTGCCAACACAGACACAGGGGAGAACGTTCAAACTCCACACAGTCACCCAAGGCTGGAATTGAACCTGGGTTCCTGGCTCTGAGGCAGCAGTGCTAACCACAATGCCACTGTGCCTCCCTCACCATATACTACTTCATTCTTACACGTACCCATCATAAATGAAAATGAGATACAATTTCAGCCTTTGTCACTTTCTTACGAATCTGCTGGAGCAAAAGAATTGGCAACATAGCTCACTCTGCAAAGCCCTCACTCTGGAGAAACCTTGCCTATCATTTACTGGAAATTTGCAGCCGTCAGTCACAGCAATAATCCTTCCCTGCAGTAAACTCATTTGCCAGAAAATACAGCCTTCCTCCACCCACCGCCAACCCCCCCATCCTCCAGTCAAACAGGAGTAGATCAATGAAACTGGTAATCCATTTACACAGCATGAGATGAGAGTAAAGAGAACTCAGTGACTATTGTGGAGGCTGAACAATTAGATTAAATCACCAATTACTTTTTTGGTGGCTGTTATTTTTCTGTAACATTTCTTAAGATTAAGTCAAATAATGTTCTAAATCAATTATAAAAATATCTGGGGCAACAACAAAGCTCCACAAGGTCAGCAGCAGAAAAGCTTTTACATTAAAAATTTACAGTGAGACCTTATTGTACACAGTGCATTCCACATGTGGCACCTTTCTAAACATCATTCATTACACTCACTGATTTTACCATATATGTAACACTGCATTTACCCTTTCGCCATAAGGACAAGTCTGGAAAAGATTCTTCTGAGTGGTTGGAGTAAACAGCCTCGTACTCATCTTGTTACGCTATTTGCAGGTACAAAAACATCATTAAGACAAAAACAATGACATTAAAGTATCAAAACTTTTAAAATGGGGCAAGTGACATGTGGCGTATGCTTACAGCATGGTCTGAAATGACTGTAGAGATGCTGTTTGCTACAGTGCCAAATCCATGGCATTACACTTCATGTGCTTGGTTTTTTGCTACAAGTTTCATCTTCATGCATCAAAGTAAAGTAAAAGCTTATTTATTAATCACAAATAGGCTTACATTAACGCTGCAATGAAGTTACTGTGAAAATCCCCTAATCGCCACACTCCGGCGCCTGCTCGGGTACACTGAGGGAGAATTTAGCATGGCCAATGCACCTAACCAGCACATCTTTCAGACTGTGGGAGGAAACCGGAGCACCTGGAGGAAACCCACGCAGACACGGGGAGAATGTGCAGACTCTGCACAAACAGTGACCCAAGCCGGGAATCCAACCTGGGTCTCCAGGTAACCTGCTGTGAGGCGGCAGTGTTAACCACCATGCCCCTGTGCTACCCCATACATATCATACCCTCTTATTGTCTATATGAAGCAGCTGTTTCACTGTGCAAAATTCTCAAATGTCAAGGTTCTGCTTGAAATTGCTGTTTCATTGAGTTTCTTCTGATGACAGAAAGTTTGCCACAATGGTGAGTGCTTTCCTAGCACTTAACCTGACAGAGATGATGAGATGCTGCGGGGAGGGGTTACAGGAGATATTAGAAGGAGCCATGTTTGGATTAGGTCACATACCACCCATTGCCAAGGCTAGCAATGTCAAAAAACTTCTGAAGAAGAGTTATTTTAGACTTGAAACATTAACCTCTCCCAGTTGCAGACCTGCAGAGTACTTCCAGCATTTTCTGTTTTTATTTCACATTTCTGGTATCCACAAAATTTTGCTTTTATTATAGAGCCTGTTACCTATAGATGCTTAGTTTTAGTTTGGAAGGAGTGCTACTGGAAGGCCTGAAAGTAACTATACATTATTAGGGGAGGCAATTGTCTAGTGGTATTATCCCTAGACAATTAATCCAGAAATTTAGCTCATGTTCTGGGGATCTGAATTCAAATCCTGCCACGGCAGATGGTGGAATTTGAATTTAATAAAAAAAATCTGGAATTAAGAATCTACTGAGGACCACGAAACCATTGTCAATTGTTGGAAAAACCCATCTGCTTCACTAATGCCCTTTAGGGAAGGAAATCTGCCATCCTTACCCAGTCTGACCTACATGTGACTCCAGAGCTACAGCAATGTGGTTGACTCTCAACTACCCTCGGGCAACTAAGGATGGGCAATAAATGCTGGCTAGCCAGTGACGCCCATGTCCCATGAATGAATAAATAAAAATCTAGGAGTGATATTTCCAGTAGTTACTATGGTCACTACAGCCCTAATTATTTTATGCCTTGGCTCCTTCCAGGTTAACAAGGGACATGACCATGGGGCGGCACAGTGGTTAACACTGCTGCCTCACAGCCCCAGGGACCCGGGTTCAATTCCCGGCTTGGGTCACTGTCTGTGTGGAGTCTGCATGTTCTCCCCCTGTCTGCGTGGGTTTCCTCTGGGTGCTCCGGTTTCCTTCCACAGTCCGAAAGATGTGCTGGTTAGGTGCATTGGCCATGCTAAATTCTCCCTCAGTGTACCCGAACAGGCACCGGAAAGTGGCACCTAGGGGATTTTCACAGTAACTTCATTGCAGTGTTAATGTAAGCCTATTTGTGACACTAATAAATAAATAATATCAGGTAAGTTTGTGTTTAAAAATAAATTGAATCCTTGAACAACAGAAAGTTTAAGACACAGAAAGAGGCCACTTAGCCAACGTTTCTGCACCAGCTGAGAAATGAGTCACCCAGCTTAATGTCACCCGTTGGCCTGGTGGCACCAACAATCCTTTCACATAATCAATCATCTGTGCAAGTTGATGCTAAAATCATCTTATTTGAAGGTGAAAGGAGATGGCAATGGTTGGGGCCATCGAATTTGAGCAGGGTACTGTTCACTGAAGAAAAAGACAGAACTGGAAAGGGCAGACTGGGAGAAAAGCTAGATATCTGAAGCAATCATAAGGTTGGTGTCCTTCTTCAGTCTTTGGTATTTGGTTGGTGACAGAGTACCTAAGAGATTGTGCAAAAGTTTGAAAGCTTGTGGCTATTCAAGACAAAAGAAAACTGAAAAGAGAGTTGGAAATCCTGGAAGTGTATTCTTGTTAGAACCAGCTAAGAGAAAGTATTGTTTGAAAGAAGATTCTAAGGCATGTCTCTTTGAGAGTACAGTTTGGAAACACTCATGTAGAAGTCAAAGTCCAGTGAGATCAATTGGCTCTTGGTGTAATAACCATCTGGGGGGAATTTAAGGAGAAATCCACAAAAGATTAATTGGGTGGCATCTGCCACTTGGTTTCAGAGTGGGGTGCTGCCTGACCACAGTTAGCCTGTTGGGCTGCAGGAACTGTGTGCTTACTGAGGACATTATAGCATAAGGTACATTTGTACCCTGTGTTATCCCTAAAATCTGTGTACATTTGTGAAGATAAGTGGGAGCGAAAGAGTGTGATATTATAGTCAAACTTTTCACATTTAATAAATGTGTTGTTCTTTTGTAAAAAGCTAATTGGCAGTCCCATGATTCTGTTTATCCATGTTTAAACAAAAAAACATAAGTTATAGGCCAGAATTTTCCAACCGTTCACACCAGCAGGATTTTCCCATCCTGCTGCAGTGAATGGGTTGTAAGAACGCACCCAGTCTTTTGACCCAAGGTTCTATTCTGGGACCTTCCCGTCCAATAGTATCAACTGTAATTGTAACATTAGAATAATTCCAGAACTCAATTTAACCTAAGTCATAACAAATACAACTTTCACTGGAAGCTGAGTGGAGTGATGGAATGTCACAATGCGGATTAAATTGTGCAAATTAAAATTCACACTGTATTTATTTATTTTGTTTATTAGTGTCACAAGTAGGCTTACATTAACGCTGCAATGAAGTTACTGTGAAAATCCTCTAGCCGCCACACTCTGGCGCCTGTTCGGGTTACACTGAGGGAGAATTTAGCATGGCCAATGCACCGAACCAACACATTTTTCAGACTGTGGGAGCAAACCAGAGCACCCGGAGGCAACTCATGCAGACACGGGGAGAACATGGAGACTCTGCACAGACAGTGACCCAAGTCGGGAATCGAACCCGGGTCCCTGGTGCTGTGAGGCAACAGTGCTAACCACTGTGCCACCGTGTACCATAATGATTGACATGAATGTTGTCTTATATATAAATGCTGCAGGTAAAACTATTCAAAACTACAATGACTTTCTAATGAAGCTCTTATCCTAGATTCCTACTTTCAGGACCTTGTGGAGATTTTGAGGCTCATTGCAATGAGGACAATTAGCATGTTGACCTAAATGCTGCAAAGTAAGTGTCTGAACCATTTCATTCTATTTCTTTTAAATTCAAGGGATCACTTCACTACGAAGGGTGGCTAGAAATGTTATAAAATACATACCACTGGATGGCCTGATAGAGCAGAATCGAGGAAGAATTGGGCTACCAAGTGTCTCTCTTTGGAAGTGACAAAATGTCCATCTACCATCCAGGCACTGGACAGACAATCTACCACATGGACACGATCTGAAAAGAAAGATGTGGTAAAAATGGCAACTTTGCAAATTTGTATTTTCTCTTCCTGGTATTTTAAGACCACACATTAATTATAAAATTCCCCAAAAATGATAATTCCTTATAAATGGTTTAAAATGACAGTCTTTCATTTTCAAGAAATTACAAGCAGAAATTATTAACCAGTTCGAGAAAAATACACCTTTTTGGCAATGACGTGAAATGTTTCTGCTTTGCAGTGATGCTTAAGTGTGAATCAATGAAAATTAAATTTGTGTTGATAGGTGCCAACAGACAAAATAATCTGTTTCTTACACAACTTGGTGAGAAATGAGAATGAAAATTCACCCATCTTAACTCATCCATGAAGAAAAGCACTAAAACACCTTCATTCCAGCATCCAGTTGTTTGTTAAAAGATTCCCCAGTGTTTGTCTTTATTACTCATCTTTGCAAGTCTGTTCTATGCATTGATGGAAATTTGTCTAATGAATTTCTAACATTCGTCCTAAAGTTATCCTTTATTAATTTACATCAATGCCTTCTGAGCCTACTCACACTATTTAGCTTAAGTATTTGAGGTTTATCTTTTTCATTTCTTCAGCTATCTTATAAAACTCAAAAAGCTGATCATCCAAGCTCCTTCTTCCATTCTTTCACACACCACCAGTGGATGGCCTTTGGTGACCCACTGATTTCTATTTCTACCTGTCCTGATCCCTCCATGCTGATGCTATCGTTAAGAAAACTCACCTACTTTCTCAAGAGGCTAAGAAAATTTGGCATGTCTGTTGCGACTCTCACCAATTTTTACAGATGCACCATAGAAAGAATCCTTTCAAGATGTATCACCAGCTTGGTATGGCTCCTGTTCTGACCAACAACACGAGAAACTACAAAGGGTTGTGAATGTAGCCCTGATTTCTATGGCTCTGGCATGGGGAAGGGATGAATCTTGAAGGCCTCACCGCCCATGCAGACTAGCTGCTTATACACTTATGACTGTGTGGCCAAATTACATTCCAACTCCATTTTCAAGTTGCTGATGACAGCACCGACACAGCTTGGTATAGCTCCTGCTCTATCCAAGACCACAAGAAACTACGAAGAGTTGTGAATGTAGCCCAGTCCATCACGCAAACCAGCCATTGACTCCATTGACACTTCCCACTGTCTCAGAAAAGCAGCCAGCATAATGGGGAGGCGATGGCCTAGTGGTATTATCACTAGACTGTTCATTCAGAAACTCAACTAATGTTCTGGGGACCTGGGTTCGAATCCCACCACGGTAAATGGTGGAATTTGAATTCAATAAAAAAATTCTTGCATTCATAATCTACTGATGAATCCATTGTCAATTGTTGGAAAAACCCATCTGGTTCACTAATGTCCTTGAGGTAAGGAAATCTGCTGTCCTTACTTGGTGTGGCCTACATGTGACTCCAGACTCACAGCAATTGGTTAACTCTCAGGGCAAATAGGGATGGGGAATAAATGCTGGCCAATCAGCGACGCCCACGTCCCATGAATAAAAAAAATCAAATATGCCATCTACCCCGGACAAACTGTCTTCCACCTTCTTCCGAAAGGAAAAAGATACAAAAGTGTGAGATCACGTACCAACCGACTCAAGAAAGCTTCTTTCCTACTGTCATCAGATTTTGAACGAACCTACCATATATTAAGCTGATCTTTCTTTGCACTCTAACTATGACTGTAACACCAAAAGAACATAAGAACAAGAAGCGGGAGTAGGTCATCTGGCCCCTTGAGCCTGCTCTGCCATTCAATAAGATCATGGCTGATCTTTTCGTGGACTCAGCTCCACTTACCCGCCCGCTCACCATAACCCTTAATTCCTTTACTGTTCAAAAATTTATCTATCATTGCCTTAAAAACATTCAATGAGGTAGCCTCAACTGCTTCACTGGGAAGGGAATTCCACAGATTCACAACCCTTTGTGTGAAGAAGTTCCTCCTCAACTCAGTTCTAAATCCGCTTCCCCTTATTTAGAGTCCATGCCCCCTAGTTCTTGTTTCACCTGCCAGTGGAAACAACTTCCCTGCTTCTATCTTATCTATTCCCTTCATAATCTTATGTGTTTCTATAAGATCTCCCCTCATTCTTCTGAATTCCAATGAATATAGCCCCAGTCTACTCAGTCTCTCCTCATAAGCCAAGCCTCTCAACTCCGGAATCAACCTAGTGAATCTCCTCTGCACCCCCTCCAGTACCAGTAAAACCTTTCTCAAGTAAGGAGACCAAAACTGTATACAGTGTTCCAGGTCTGGCCTCATCAGCACCTTATACAGCTGCAACATAACCTCGTTGCTTTTAAACTCCATCCCTCTAGCAATGAAGAACAAAATTCCATTTGCCTTCTTAATTACCTCCTGAACCTGCAAGCCAACTCCTTGTGATTCTTGCACATATTCTGCACCCTCTTCTTTCCTTCTCCCCTATGTACTCTATGAATGGTATGTTTTGTCTGTATAACATGCAGGAAACAATACTCTTCACTGTACATATATGTGACACTAATAAATCAAATCAAAAGGCACCTGTCAGGCATGGCCCTCAGTGTTGCTGTGAATGTACCCGGGGTTTCCCCAGTCAAGCCACATATGGTGGTTCATTATTCAAATTGGCTACCTGCTGTTCCTGGGAAAATTGCCTTGAGATGGGAATGCATTGGCCCACTGGCCCAATGCTAATATATTTGAATTTCCTTCTGGTCCCAACTTCAGGTCCACCCTTGCAGAACTTGGAAAATTCCCCCATTATCTCTGTTTCTCTCTTTACACATGCTGCCTAACCTATTGAGTTTTTCAGACATTTCTGTTATTATTTCAGATTTCCAGCATCCAGTGTATTTTGTCTTTTGTATTAGTTTAACATTTTATTGACTTTGCTGATATCTGTTCTTGTTGGTTAGCCATGTTGAGGGTGATTCTCCCACCTTGCCACACTAATTTCCTAGTGCAGTGGGGTGGGAGAATCGCGCGGCCAGGCATGCATGTGATTCATGCATGCGTTCCCATCGTGAGCACATTTCCCAGTGCCAGATTACTGGGGTTGTCAGATCTGTGCTGGAAACCAGTGGGGAGACAGGTAAGCCATTTAAATCTTTATTTCAATGTAATTTAAATGTAATTAGCGGGCCGGGGACTGGATTCTCCAGGCCCGTTAGCCTCTTCAACCCCACCAGAGTACTTCACACTAGTGGGGTTTACAGTAGCTCCCCACTCTTGGAGAACTATCGGGGCAACCTGCTGGAGTGAAGGGGGGCAAGCGAGGCCTCCACAGGGGGTCAGGTGGTGGGGGACGGTACCCCCTGGGCCTGTGCCCCCTGGCACTGCCCAAGGGGCAAAGTGCCCATGCCCAGGGGACACCTTGGCACTGCCAATTGGGCATTGGGCACTGGCAAGGGGGCAGAGCCTAATGGGGTGGGGACTAATGGGGGCAGGGCCTTTGGGGTGGGGCCTATGGGATAATCGGTGGAGGTGAGGGGGGGTCCTGCTGCCACTCTGCCATTGGGATCGATGGGGGCAAGAAGGAGGCCAGCGATCGGGGCGGGCTGGGGGGGGGTTCAGCGGAGGGGTGTCCGCTGTGGAGCGTCTGTCTCCCCAGGGCTGTGCACTGCGTGGGGGATCATCACTGGGAAGGAGGGGTTGGAGATTGGGGCGCTCCGGGATGGGGGGGTCGGGGTGAGCCCGGGAATGTTCGGGGGGGGGGTGCGGGGCGCGATCAGGCTGTGGGGGATTGGGGATGCAACACTGCGGGTGTCCTGGGCTGGCCAGCAATTGAGCAAGCCAGCAAAGAAGGAGGCTAACACTGCGCGTGCACATGATCCCGCTGGTTTCAGCCTTGAGGGCAGGAATAAGCCCCACCACCTGCAATTTAATTAACTTCACGCTGGTGGCCTCTGCATTGCACAGAATGTGGAAAATTCTAGCCTCCTAAACTCCCACAGAAAAAAACGTGAATTACGCCAGTTTTCCCATGGATTTGACACTTAGAATTTTTTTGGGAGAATTCCGCCTGTTGAGTGCCAAGCCTATCATAAATTCAAGATCTGTTTTGTCTTCATTCTGAGCGGAGTATAAATGTCACTTTTTTTGTATAAGGTAAGAGGCAGATGGAATTTAATCCAGATAAATGCGAAGTGATGCATTTTGGAAGAACTAATATAGGGGGGAGTTATACAATAAATGGCAGAGCCATCAAGAGTATAGAAACACAGAGGGACCTAGGTGTGCAAGTCCACAAATCCTTGAAGGTGGCAGCACAGGGGGAGAAGGTGGTGAAGAAGGCATATGGTATGCTTGCCTTTATAGGACGGGGTATAGAGTATAAAAGCTGGAGTCTGATGTTGCAGCTGTATAGAACACTGGTTAGGCCACATTTGGAGTACTGCATTCAGTTCTGGTCGCCGCACTACCAGAAGGACGTGGAGGCTTTAGAGAGAATGCAGAGAAGGTTTACCAGGATGTTGCCTGGTATGGAGGGTCTTAGCTATGAGGAGAGATTGGGTAAACTGGGCTTGTTCTCCCTGGAAAGACGGAGAATGAGGGGAGACCTAATAGAGGTGTACAAAATTATGAAGGGTATAGATAGGGTGAACAGTGGGAAGTTTTTTCCCAGGTCGGAGGTGACGATCACGAGGCGTCACGGGCTCAAGGTGGGAGGGGCGAGGTATAACTCAGATATCAGAGGGACATTTTTTACACAGAGAGTGGTGGGAGCCTGGAATGTGCTGCCAAGTAGGGTGGTGGAGGCAGACACGCTGGCATCTTTTTAGACTTACCTGGATAGTCACATGAGCAGTCTGGGAATGGAGGGATACAAACGAATGGTCTAGTTGGACCAATGAGCGGCACAGGCTTGGAGGGCCGAAGGACCTGTTTCCTGTGCTGTACTGTTCTTTGTTCTCTTTGTATGACACCAGGTTATAGTTCAACAGGTTTATTTGAAATCAGAACCTTTCAGAACCCAGCTTCTTCGCCACTTCACCTGATGAAGAAGCACCGAAAGCTTGTGATTCCAAATAAACTTGTTGGACTATAACCTGGTGTCATGTGACCGCTCATCTTGTCCACCCCAGTCCAACACTGACATCTCCACATGCTGGCCACCTTTTGTATGCAATACATTGGATGTACCTCCATCAAATTATGTGTTCCTGCTCGCGAACATATTCAATCCAACACATTTAGCAATTTCTGAGCTACTTCTTCTGATTCCGCTATCCCTCGCTTCTAGTTTTTAACCTTTGAATCTTGTCACTTTGCAATGATTTTCGAGATCGTTTTTGGTTAATAATATAATTCCAAAATAAGTTTTACATCATACCTTGCGGCCAGTCACATAGTGTTCTATTCCTGAAAGCTAGTTGGTGAAGGATAGAACTGGAGCCAATCTTTACAGGCCTTTATATTTATTTACAGAATCATATATTGCAAGCATATGCCCTCTAAACCAATAACCAACTCTGTCTATTTATATAGGCTGAAGTAAAACCCTAGATAACGTCAACCACCATTACAGGGATGAAATGAGCAGAATGGAGAAGGTAAAAATTGGATGATATTTTTAAGTGTGATTGGTTTTCACACTTGAGTCCTTTTTGACAATGTCCCTCCCTTCACCCCCACACTCAAAGTTGGAATTCCCAAGGTAACCCAGGAATTCCATAGACACACAACTGAAGGTATTTTATTTTGCCTACTACCCTACTCACAACCTGGGTAAAAAAGACTGGTTAATCCATAAAACCATAAGACCATAAGACACAGGAGCAGAATTAGGCCACTCAGCCCATCGAGTCTGCTCCGCCATTCAATCATGGCTAATATTTTTCTCACTCCCATTCTCCGGCCTTTTCCCCATAACCCCTGATTCCCTTATTAATCAAAAACCTATCTATCTCTGTCTTAAAGACACTCAATTGCCTGGCCTCCACAGCCTTCTAAGACAAAGAGTTCCACAGATTCACCACTCTCTGGCTGAAGAAATTCCTCCTCATCTATGTCTTAAAGGATCGTCCCTTTAGTCTGAGGTTATGCCCTCTGGTTCTAGTTTTTCCTATTAGCGGAAACATCCTCTCCACATCCACTCTATCTAGGCCTCACAGTATCCTGTAAGTTTCAATAAGATCCCCGCTCATCCTTCTAAACTCCAACAAGTACAGACCCAGAATCCTCAACCGTTCCTCATACGACAAGCTCTTCATTCCAGGGACCATTCTTGTGAACCTCCTCTGGACCCTTTCCAAGGCCAGCACATCCTTCCTTAGATATGGGGCCCAAAACTGCTCTCAATACTCCAATCCAGGTTCCACATCAAATTGTGATTCCCCCACCATGCGCCCTGGTAAAATTTCATGCCCGTACATGTGCACTGTTCATACAAACATTTCATCTGCTGAAGTTATATTATCATTTTTCTTTCACAGATATAAAAGCTGTGTAATCCACAAATGCAATTGTGCGATATCATTCAATAAACTACATACAGTGTGCATCATTGTGCAGCTCAGGGTTCCCATGCAGCCGCAGGTCCAGTATCTGGATGTGTCGGATTTTCTCAAGTTCCTTCCATGTTAAAAGATTTCCGGAGAGGTCTAGTGTTCCCAGTGCAATAAATCGTTTCAATCCATCCAAACCCTTAATCTGAATTTACAATCAAAAAAGATAATCGCAAATTGTTCCATAACAGAAAATTCTACAATTGTATCAGTCAACACCCATAAACAGAAAAGATAAAGTTATTGACAGATGCCATTGAAACAGATATTTCCATTGAATTTATCAATGCCTGCCAATACTCTTGATTAGGTGTCTGAATTAAAAGATCTAACTTAAAGGGGTAAGTTATGGCAGAAGAGTTCAAAGTCATGGTGTGCTCCTCGTGCTCCATGTGGGAAGCCGAGAACATTTCCAGGGCCCTAGGCCGGCACGTGTGCAGAAAGTGTCTCCAGCCTCAGCTCCTGGAAGCCCAGGAGCAGCAGCTGGGGACACTGTGGAGCATTCATGAACTTGAGAATAATCCAGGTAGCAAGAATAATCCAGGTAATTACAGGCCAGTGAGCCTTACATCAGTGGTAGGGAAATTATTGGAGAGGATTCTTCGAGACAGGATTTATTCCCTCTTGGAAATAAGTGGACGTATTAGTGAGAGGCAACATGGTTTTGTGAAGGGGAGATCGTGTCTCACGAACTTGATCGAGTTTTTCGAGGAAGTGATGAAGTTGATTGATGAGGGTAGGGCAGTGGATGTTGTCGACACGGACTTCAGTAAGGCCTTTGACAAGGACCCTCATAGCAGACTGGTGCAGAAGGTGAAGTTGCATGGGATCAGAGGTGAGCTGGCAAGGTGGATACAAAACTGGCTCAGTCAAAGAAGACAGAGCGTAGCAATGGAAGGGTGTGTTTCTGAATGGAGGGCTGTGACAAGTGGTGTTCCTCAGGGATCAGTGCTGGGACCTTTGCTGTTTGTAATATATATAAATGATTTGGAGGAAAATGTAACTGGATTGATTAGTAAGTTTGCGGACGACACAAAGGTTGGTGGATTTGCGGATAGCAATGAGGACCATCAGAGGATACAGCAGGATATAGATCAGTTGGAGACTTGGGCAGAGAGATGGCAGATGGAGTTTAATCCGGACAAATGTGAGGTAATGCATTTTGGAAGGTCTAATACAGATAGGAAATATATAGTAAATAGCAGAACCCTTAAGAGTATTGATAGGCAAAGGGATCTAGGTGTACAGCTACACAGGTCTCTGAAAGTGGCAATGCAAGTGAAGGTAGTCAAGAAGGCATACGGCATGCTTGCCTTCATCGGCCGGGGTATTGGCAAGTCATGTTGCAGCTTTATAGCACCTTAGTTAGGCCGCACTTGGAATATAGTGTTCAATTCCAGTCGCCACACTACCAGAAGGATGTGGAAGCTTTGGAGAGGGTACAGAAAAGATTTACCAGGATGTTGCCTGGTATGGAGGGCATTAGCTATGAAGAGAGGTTGGAGAAACTTGGTTTGTTCTCACTGGAGCGACGGAGGTTGAGGGGAGACCTGATAGAAGTCTACAAGTTTATGAGGGGCACGGACAGAGTGGATAGCCAGAAGCTTTTTCCCAGGGTGGAAGAGTCTATTACTAGGGGGCATAGGTTTAAGGTGCGAGGGGCAAGATTTAAAGGAGATGTACGAGGCAGATTTTTTACATAGAGAGTAGTGGGTGCCTGGAACTCGTTGCCGGGGGAGGTAGTGGAAGCGGATACGGTAGTGACTTTTAAGGGGCGTCTTGATAAGTACATGAATAGGATGGGAATAGAGGGATATGGTCCCTGGAAGGGTAGGGGGTTTTAGTTAAGTCAGCATGGTCGGTGCAGGCTTGGAGGGCAGAATGGCCTGTTCCTGTGCTGTAATTTTCTTTGTTCTCTTTGTTCTTTGAGTATCGTGGATTGCACATATAGAGAGGTGGTCACACTGCAGGCTAAGACTCCACAGGCACAAAGGGAATAGGTGACCACCAGGTAGTGTAAGAGGACTAGGCAGGCAATGCAGGAACACCCTGTGGCCATTCCCCTGAAAAACAGAGCTATCAGTTTGGATACCAATGACCGAGGTCAGTCTAACCGGCCTGTAATTTTTTGATTCCCTCCCTTCTTAAACAGGGATGTTACATTAGCGACTTTCCAGTCCTCTGGGACCCTCCCTGACTCTAGTGATTCTCAAAAGATCACCACCAATGCCTCCACTATCTCTTTAGCTATCTGCTTCAGAACTCTGGGGTATAGTCCATCTGGTCCAGGTGATTTATCCACCTTCAGACCTTTCAGTTTCCCCAGAACCTTCTCCTTTGTAATGGCCACTTTACTGACCTCTGCCCCTGACTCTCTTGAATTTTTGATAGGTTAGTGGTGTCTTCCACCCTGAAGACTGATGCAAAGTATCTATTCAGTTCCTCTGCCATTTCTTTGCTCCCCATTACTACTTCTCCAGCGTCATTTTCCAGTGGTCCAATGTTCACTCTTGCCTCTCTCTTACACTTTATATATCTAAAAAAAAACCTCTTGCAATCTTCATTTATATTCCGAGCTAGCTTACCCTCATATTTCAGCTTCTCTCTCCTTATTTATTTTTTAGTTGTCCTCTGTTGGTCTTTAAAGGCTTCCCAATCTCCTGGCTTCCCAATAATCTTTGCTACATTGTATGCTCTTTCTTGTGCTTTTATGCTGTCCTTGACTTCTCTCATCAGCCATGGTTGCCTCATCCTCCCCTTAGGGAGGATGCTTCTTCTTCATTGGGATGACATTTTCCTGTGTCTCCTGAATTACTCCTAGAAACTCCTGCCATTGTTGTTCCACCGTCTTTCCTGCTAGTCTCTCCTAATCAACTCTGGCTAGCTCCTCCCTCATGCCTCTGTAGTTGCCTTTACTCATCTGCAATACGTTATATATGTGGAGGAGATTTACACTCTGGGGATCAGCAATTTAATAAAACAGAAACCAAGGTCAAGTACAAGATGGATTGCAGGATAGTCACAGGGCATTGGGTCCATTTTTCACTTTGCACAAACTTTTGAGTTTGTAAACAGCACTATATATGGAGCTGTTTCAAACACAAAACAATATTTTCCTTAGTGGGAATATATAGCTGTCACACTAATGACTGAAGTTAAGGCTAGTTCCTGGCCATGCACTGCTCCAAAGGGATGTAGTCACCCCTTGATCATTGTTCTCCTGGCAGCCGGTTAGAAATCAGCAGTGCCAGAGGCTTGTAAAAATTCACATTTACCAAGTGAGGCCTGATATGAGATGCAGCAGGAGGAAAATAATTACAAGTATGAGGGAATGCATCTCTCCAAGATTTCACACATTTATCGCCACTAGCCATTTTGATTGCTAACTGTTCCGAATGAAGGTCTCTGGCTGTCTTAAAGTCTGAATCATGAACCATCTCTGTAAAACGCTCCCTTGCCTCGCACCTTATTATTGCTGAGATCAATTTTCCAAAGCTGGGGGCAACACTCCAGGTTTTCCACCTCTATAATCCCATTGTCTGCTAGTATCAGTATCTGGAGATGGATACAGCAACTTAATCCATCAATGAAATCTGAGAAAAAACAATGTTCAGTCAGAGTGATGCAATTTTTGCTAAATCCATTTAAGAAGAATAGTTGCAAGGTAAGGAAACTAGTATTCATTGGGGACAGCTGTTATTTGCCCCTTTTGTACATAAGCATTTAGTGAATGTTCAGGAGTGAACAAGGTTTCCATATTTTGAACCCAGTATTAACTTGAGGCCAGATGTAATACAGGTTCGATAGGTGCAGATGCAATAACATTCAAGAAACCTGACATCAACCATCAGAGTAGTCTACTTGATTAACAACTCAGCTGCCATCTTAAACACCCGTTCCCCTCATCCCAGTGCACCATGGCTGCAGTAAATGCCATCAACTAGATGCACTGCCACAACTCGACTGCATCCCCTGTATCTCCAACCTCCACCTCATAAAAGGACAAGGTGAGCAGGTGCATGGGAATTTCATCAACTTCATGTTGTCCTCAAAGTCACGCATCATCCTAATGTGGATATATATCGCCATTCCTTCAGCTTCACTGGGTCAAAATTCTGGAATTCACTACCTAACCGCATTGTGGGAGCATCTTCTGCACATGGACAGCAGCAGTTTAAGAATAGATCTCACCACCGCCTTCTCAAGGCCGACTAGGGATGGGCAATAGCTGATGGTCTTGATCGTAGTGCCAATAGCCCAAGAATAAACTTAAAAACTGCAGAGTAAGACCACTCCAAACATATATTTCTCATGGTGTGGAGATGCCGGCGTTGGACTGGGGTGGGCACAGTAAGAAGTCTCACAACACTAGGTTAAAGTCCAACTGGTTCATTTGGTATCATGAGCTTTCGGAGCGTTGCTCCAAGGATGAAAGCACATGATACCAAATAAGCCTGTTGGACTTTAACCTGGTGTTGTGAGACTTCTTACTATGTTTCTCATGATTATCTTTAGTATTATTAGCCCTAACTTCATTATATTTGTCCCTTTTAAGTATCAGTTTAGTTTTAATCTCTATTTACCCATGGAATCTAACTTATTTTCACCCCCTTTTCACCTTAATCACTAGATTCATTTCCTGAGCTAAATCAAACAACACTTCTTGCTCGACAAGAAGCAGAGTGATCTAGGAATCTGGATGCATTTTCCACTATTATCATGTTTATTAACATTATTCCAGCCTCTCTTGCATAGTTAAAAATCACCCAATATCATTGCCCTATTGCTCTTAGATGTTTCTCGGATATGTGACAGCCTCCACCTCTGTTTCATACTCACATACATTCACAGAAGGAGCTTTTTAGAATCACTGAATCCCTACAGTGCAGAAAGAGACCATTCGGTCCATCGAGTCTGCACCGACTCTCTGAAAGAACATCCCACTCAAGCCCTCCCCTCCTCCCTATGCCTGTAACCCTGCACATTTACCGTGGTTAATCCACCCAACTACACAGTCACCCAAGGCCAGAATCGAACCCAGGTCACTATCGCTATGAGGCAGCTGTGCTAACCACTGTGCCACCTTGCTACCCTGTAGTATACACAAAGGGGAGAATTTAAATCGGGAGTGGATTGGGAGTGGGAGGGCAGAGTAGGTTGCTGAAGAATTAGGAGGGAAGGTGGGGAGGGGGGAGGAGGAGGGGGGGGGGGTGCTGCATGGAGTGCCCATCACTTTCCCATCTCTGATTCAATGAGGGACAAGGAAGATTGAGGATGGCCTTTCTGCCCAGAGGCTAATTAAGGGCCACATGAAGGTCTTATCCCAGTGTTGTGACTAGTAAAGCGACAGGGGAGCTCTAAGCAGGTGGAGAAGCCACCATACCAACTGACAGTCTCCTTGCTGGCTCATGGGGAAACCCTCCTGATCAGGCACCACCAGCAGCAAGGGTAACCCACTCATTATAGCTACCCGTTCCCTTAACACTGACTCTCCACCACCCCCTAGGGGGCAGTGAAAAGGGGTAGTGCTGGGAGGGCAGTGCTTGGGCTTGGGGTGCTAGGGGTTCCTTGTCCATGTCCAACTTACTAAGCTCTACCAGTGAATTCTGTAATAACAGGAAGGTTTACAGTTGTTTTACTGAATTTCACTTTCCTTCTGACTTTCATTTTGGTCTGTAGGAGGAATTTGGACTATAGGGGGTTTCTTATAGAGTCATAGAGGTTTACAGCATGGAAACAGGCTCTTCGGCCCAACTTGTCCAGGTTATGCTCTCCCCTTGTCAGTTTTCCTCTTTCAAGCAAATGATCTCCATGACACTAATGGAGTCCCTGTCCAATTTTCACTACATATGTGAATGCAACGAGTCTCTTTCCAAAAACTCTGATAACTTACTTTTCATTATCACCTTGATGGGTTTTTCCCATGATCTTTTGACCACCACTGAACTCTCTCCGTTTCGTGCCTCATGTATCATGGCTCATCATCACTTTGTCTTGATTTTCCCTGACTTTGCAATTGACATGAAGCTTAAGCAAACTAAAACTTGTCCCTGGAGCATGTTTAAACACTAAGGTTACCACAGAATTTACTGGTAGAGCAATGTAAGTTGAGGGTCTTTGATTAAGATAAATCAATCAACGTCGTGATTCCAACAGTTAAGTGGAATTGGAAGTCAAAGTTCAGATTTGACACAGTCGATGTCGAGAGAGAAGAGGAGAAGGTTGGAGACGGCCCGAGGGGCACCCCCCTTGCCCCCGACCTTCTGGGGAGGAGGCCTCAATGGCCTCTGGTTCTAGCGGCAAGGCCATCACGTCTGGTCCCCGTTGCTGCGGGCCATCTGTGATTCTGGGTGGAGAGAACATCTTCCAGCGGGGCCACAGAGACAAGTGAACCCGGACGATAGCGTCCCAGGCTCACTAAACACATGCAAAATATAATAAAATTAGATTTAAATTATATATTCAACCTCGCACCGGAAATGGGCATGAAGCTGACCTCGCTGGATATCCAATGCTGGTGAGATCACGAGAGGTGAGAAATCGGGCGCGAACCTGATTTCTCGGCTCTCACACGATACTACTGGCTCAGCCCATCAGCTGGCAGGTCGGGAAGATAAAATCGCCCCAGTATCTCCTACATGACCCCTTGCCCTCAGAAATGTGGAATATCTTATCACATGCAGTTTTACTTCTGTTGCGAAACTCTCTGGTCTGGCTTTTGAGTTCCAAGTTTAACATCCCTGATTTATTTTTAGATTTAACCTGTCATCCAACGTACTTTCACAACCCTTTCATGCAGCTTCAGAGGACAGGAGAATTCAGTCATAAACTTACTTGGTCAATTCACTGCATTTCAAAACATAACCCAATTTCTAAGCAGGATGCTGCCGATGTCCTGGAAAGTAACTTTTTAAAAATTCATTTGTGTGACATGGCATCGCTGGTTGGCCAGTATTTATTGCCCGTCCATAGTTGCCTGAGGGCAGTCGAGAGTCAACCACATTGCTGTGGATCTGGAGTCACATGTAGGCCAGACCAGGTAAGGACAGCAGATTTCTTTCCCTGAGGGACATGAGTGAACTAGATGGGTTTTTCTGACAATTGACAATGGTTTAATGATCATCAGTTGATTCTTAATTCCAGATATTTTTTATTGAATTCAAATTCCACCATTTGCTGTGGTGGGATTCGAACCCAGGTCCCCAGATGATTAGCTGAGTTTCTGGATTAATAGTCTAACAATAATACCACTAGGCCATTGTCTCCCCAACAGTATACCATTCTTTTGTATTGACTCTTGGTAATTACGGTGAAAAATCATTCCCACCCATTGACAGGTTTGAGCGAAAATCAGTCAGTGAAAACATTGGCGAAAGGTCAACACATTTAAAATATCCTCAAGATTTCTGGTGAGGTAAAGTGTTAACGGCACAAAGCAAACCTCATCGGGAAAGAAAAGTCAAACTTACTAATGTGGTTCCCAGACAAATCAAGATACTGCACAGAATTCAGAGATTTTTGAGATGATGATTCCAATAGCTGTTTGGGAAAAAAGAAGTAAACCGGTTTACATAGTAAGTCAGTGCAAATCAAAAAGTCTCTGTTCCAGCTGATCATCCATTGAGACCATGCAGGGTGTTTCTAAGCTAACGTTGCACTTCTAAACTACTGTAGCACCACAATTCTAGGCCAAGGCTTGGTTACAGGATGGCTGACTGAACCAGGAACAGAAAGGATGCTGGTCCTTGCTCTCAGTGCAGTTGCTCACCCATTGAAGCCAGAGCTGGCATTAGCAGATGGCTCAAGCCCCCTAAACATCTTGAGCCATCAGGTAGGATCAGAGCAGAGTGAAATGATTTAATAGCAATTCCTCCGTTTAGGAGGTTTGTTTTTAATAAACTTGTAAAACCTGAAAGAGGAAAAAAGGCTTATTACCACAAAACACAGACCAGGAATGCGACCTGGAGCCTTTCCTCTTAGGTTCCCACTGGAGTCATTGATCAAAAGAAGGCAGAGTGTGGAACTTTATGAGGAATTACCATTTTGTCTTTGCGTATGTATGGTGACAGGCTTGAGAGTAAATAGCCACTTCTGAACTAAGAATAAAGTTAATGATCTTGAAATATTTAGTAAAGAAGCAGAATTTAAGACACTGAGGGTTGTGATTTGATTATGTTGCTCGATATTTGTACATCATTTGTGCTGCTTACTACTTGTGTTCTCTGCTAAAAAACAAAGGAGAAGTGACATGTGTACATAGCAGTGGCAGTACATAGCAGTACCACGGCACACTGGCGTGCCATGTGAACTGTCCAAGTGCGCTGTCAAATTGTGTACATTGCAAATGAAGATCAAGTAAAACAAACATATTGACCGGAGTTCGTCGGTCGTTCACACCTCGCCGCCGCTACCAGAGAGGACGGAGAATTTGGTGCTTAGCCAAATTTCCATTCACTGCAGCGGGACAGCAGAGAGTCCCATTGGTATAAAAAGCTAGAGAATCCTGCCCATTATTTCATCTTAAACAATATTCAACCCAACCAAAATTGCAACTCATAAAACTTGTGAAAATTAATCATCAAATACTTTCGATCTTTCGATTCGAAAACGCAAACACGGTGGCACAGTGGTTAGCACTGCTGCCTCACAGCGCCAGAGACCCGGGTTCAATTCCGGCCTCAGGTCACTGTGTGGAGTTTGCGCATTCTCTCCGTGTCTGATTGGGTTTCCTCCAGGTGCTCTGGTTACCTCCCACAGTCCAAAGATGTGTGGGTTAGGTTGATTGGCCATGATAAATTGATAGGGGGACTAGCTAGGGTAAATATGGGGGGGGCGGTTACAGGGATAGGGGCTTGGTGGGATTGTTGTTGGTGCAAGCTGGATGGGCTGAATGGCCTCCTCCTGCACTGTAGGGATTCTGTGATTCTAAATGCAGGAGACAAAAGGGTGAAATTGGGATGATGTGTGCAGTTTTGTTCTTATCTGAGGAAGAGTGTTCTTGCTCAACAGGGAGGTTTACCAGACTGATTCTTGGGGTGGCAGGACTGACGTATGAGGATAGATTGGGTCAGTTAGGTTTGTATTTACTGGAGTTCAGAAGAACAAAGGGGGATCTCATAGAAACCTATAAAATTCCAACAGGACTAGACAGAGTGGATGCAAGAAGGATGTTCCCGATGATGGGGGTGTTCAGAACCAGGGTTCACAGTCTGAGGATGCAGTATGTGGGGCGGAGATGAGGAGAAATTTCTTCACCCAGAGAGTGGTCAGCCTGTAGAATTCACTACCACAGAAATTAGTTGATGCCAAAACATTGAATGTTTTAAAGAGGCAGTTAGATATAGTACTTGAGGTGAAGGGGATCAAAGGATATGGGGGGGAAGGCGGGATCAGGCAATTGAGTTGGATGATCAGCCATGATCCTAATGAATGGCGGAGCAGGCTCGAAGGGCCGAATGGCCCCATCCTGCTCCAATTTTCAATATTTCTATGTTTCTATGATTGACTCCGAGCTGCCCTCTGTGTTGGCTCAATGCGCCACTCAGTTGTATTCAAGATGGTGGCCCACCAAAAAGCAAAGAACGACTTGCATTTATAAAGTGTCTTTCATAATCACAGCACCTTCCAAGGTCAATAATTAGGAAGTGTGGTCACTGCTGCAATGTAGGAAATGCGATAGCCAATTTGTGCACAGCAAGATCCCATAAGCAGCAATGTGATAATGTCCACATAATCTGTTTTTTGTGATGTCCATTTCGGGATAAACATTGGCCAGGACACTGGCGATAATTTTTACAGCTACTTAAGAGAGTGCAGCACCCGCTCACTACTATACTGGAGTGTCAGCATAAATTATTTGGTGTTCATGTCTCTGGGGTGGGACATGAACCCACAGTCTTTTGGCTCAAGAGGTGAGAGTGCTACTAACTGAGCCACAGCTGACACCATCACCAACTGAGGCCAACTAAGGGTAGCCAGCAGCATCCCCATCCTAGTAATGAATGATAAAAACACAGTTATTCGAACCAAGGATATGCTAATTTAGCAACGATGAATGAAGAAGTATGGGTCAGTTTGTAGGAGATTGGGGCATGAAATTGTATCCTAAGAGAGCAGCAGATGTTTTGGTGTGTAATAGAGTATTAAGAAAATGTTCCCTTTTTCTTTAAATCAAGATTATTGAAGTAAAGATCATTTAAGAAACATTCATTTCAAAGCTAACTTCATTGCAGCTAGTTCTCAGTGTGGTTCATATATCCTTTCACATCTTGATTGGTAAGGGGATCAAAGGTTATGGGGAAAAGGCAGGAGAATGAGGTGGAGAAACATATCAGTCATGATCGAATGGCGGAGCAGACTCGATGGGCTAAATGGCCTAAATTCTGCTCCTATAACTTATGGTCTTATGGTCTAAACAAAGCAGGACAAAAACAGAAATATTAAGCCTCAACTCACCTGCGTTGTAATCCTCATGGTATGATTACTGTTCCAGGCCAAGTGCAAACACTCGATCAGATTGCTTCACATTACAGAGCTGGAAGGATCTGATCCTTCCATTTCACATTTTGATCTGCCAAATTTGTTGTTGAAGATACAGAATGTCTGTCACTGTCCTGGTGAGGTCTCTATCCCACTGATTCCTAGAAACATGACAAATCTCTCCCATGGGAGAAATACTGAGGAAGTGATTGCAAGTTGGAACAAAAAAATCAACACAATGTACAATGCAAATTCTCCAGGTATCAGAATTAGCAAGCAATAATCATAGAATCATAGAAACCCTACAGTGCAGAAGGAGGCCATTCGGCCCATCGAGTCTGCACCGACCACAATCCCACCCAGGCCCTACCCCCACATATTTACTTGCTAATCCCGCTAACCTACGCATCTCAGGACTCTAAGGGGCAATTTTTAACCTGGCCAATCAACCTAACCCGCACATCTTTGGACTGTGGGAGGAAACCGGAGCACCCGGAGGAAACCCACCCATTACAATAATGTAATTGTAGCAGAGGAGAAGTTCCTTCAAATTATCTTATATGTGTCCTCAAACAGAATCTGTCATCAGACAGAATTATGAGAAAGAAAATCACTAATACTAAATAAACTGAGGGTTAATATAAGGAAACATCCTTTACTCTGTATAGAAAGTAAATCAAAAACCAGTAACTTATAGATGGCAAATTATGGGTGCCTTTGAAGATATCCTTCCTCTATTTTATTCATAATTTCATGGGCATCACTGGATAGGCCAGCATTTATTGTCCATCTCTAATTGAGAAGGTGGTGCTAAGATGTATTCTTAAACCGTTGTAATCCATGTGGTGCAGGTACACCCACAGTTTTATTCGGAGAGGAGTTCCAGGATTTTGACCCAGCGACAGTGAAGGAATGGCGATAAAGTTAGGTGTCAGGATGGTGTGCGGCTTGCAGGGGAATTTGCAGATGGTAGTGTTCCTTGACCCTCCAGGTGGTAGAGGTCATGGTTTGGAAGATGCTGGCGAAGAAGCCTTGGTCAGCTGCTGCAGTGCATCTTGTAGATGATAGACGCGGCTGCAACTGTGTGCTGGTGGTGGAAGGAGTGAATGTTAAAGGTGGTGGATTGGGTGCCAAACAGGCAGGCTGCTTTGCCCTGGATGGTGTTGAGGTTCTAGAGTGTTGATGGAGCAGCACCCATCCAGGCAGGTGGAGAATATTCCATCACACTCCTAGCTTGTGCCTTGTAGGTGGTGGACAGACTCTGGGGAGTCAGGGAGTGAGTTACTCTCCGCAAAATTTCCAAGCTCCATCCTGCTCTTGTAGCCACAATATTATATGCCTGGTCCAATTCAGTTTCTGGTTAATAGTAATCCCTAGAATATTGATAGTGGGGAATTCGGCAATGGTAATGCCGTTGAAAGTCAAGGTGAGATAATTAAAATCTCTCTTGTTGGAGATGGTCATTGTCTGGCACTTGTGTGGCCTGTATGTTACATGCCATTTATCAGTCCAGGTCTAAATATTGTCCAGGTCGTGCTACATTTGGACACGGTCTGCTTCAGTATTTGAGGAGTTGCAAATGGCGCTGAACGTTATGCAATCATTAGTGAACATCCCCTCATGATGGAAGGAAGATCATTGATGAAGCAGCTGAAGATGGTTGGGCCTAGGACACTATCCTGAGGAACTCCTGCAGTGATGCCCTAAAACTGAGATGATTGACCTCCAACAACTACAGCCACTTCCCTTTGTGTTATGTATGACTCCAACCAGTGGAGAGTTTTCCCCAATTCCCAATTTTTCTAGGGCTCCTTAATACCACACTTGGTCAAATGCTGCCTTGATGTCAAGGGTAGTCACTCTTATCCCACGCCTTGAGTTCAGTTCTTCTGTCCATGTTTGAACTAAGGCCTGTAATGAGATCAGGAGCTGAATGGCCTTGGCGGAATCCAGGTTATTGTGGTGTACGGACCACCTGATTGTTCTGTCGATGATATCTTCCAATCATCATTTTGCTGATGATCGAGAGTAGAAGAATGGGGTGATAATTGGCTAGGTTGAATCTGTGGACTCATTTTTGTGGACAGGATATTCCTGGGAAATTTTCCACTTTGCCAGGTAGATGTCAGTGTTGTAGCTCTACTAAAATAGGTTGACTAGGGGCAAAGGGTCCAGGGTCTTTGCAGTATCTACTGCCTTCAGCCTTTTCTTGAAATCACGTGGAACGACTTGAATTGGCTTAAGACTGGCTTCAGTCTTATTTTTTGCGCTGATGTGCCAGACTGCCCCATCGTTGAGGATGGAGATATTTGTGGAGCCTCCTCATCCAGTTAGTTGTTTAATTGTCCACCACGACTGTATATGGCAGACTTCAGAGTTTAGATTTGATCTGCTGGGTGTGAGATCGCTTAGCTCCAGCTATCTCATGCCACTTCTGCCGTTTGGCATGCAAGTTAGTCCTATGTTGCAGCTTCACGAGGTTGACATTTTTTTAGGTATGCATGATGCAGCTCCTAGCATGCCCTCCTTCATTTTCCATTGAACCAGGGTTTATCCCCCGGCTTGATGGTAATGGTAGAATAAGGGTTTGCCAGGCCATGAGGTTACAGACTGTGATCATATACAACTCTGCTACTGCAGATGTCCAACAGCACCTCATGGATTCCCAGCATTAAGCTACTAAATGTGATGGAAATCTATCTCATTTAATATGGTGGAGGGCATCCTCAATGGACCGTGCAGTGGTCACTCCTACCTATAGTATTATGGGAAGATGCACCTTCGACAAGTAGATTGGCGAAGAAGAAGTCAAGTAGATTTTTCTCTTTGTCAGTTCCTTTAGCTTGTGCCACAGACCCAGTCTGGCAGCTATGTCCTTTCAGACTTGGTTAGCTTGATCAGTAGTGGTGTTACCAAGTACCCTTGGTGATGGACATTGAAGCTTCCCCACACAGATATTCTGTGCCATTGTCACCTTCAGTGGTTCTTTCAAGTGCTGTTCAACATGAAGGGATACTGGCTCATTAGCTGACAATGGAGGGAGAGGGCTGCGCAGTAGATGGTAACCAGCAGATGGTGGTATCCTGTCTATGTTTTACCTGATGCCAAGAGACTTCATGGGGTCCAGAGTCAATGTTGAGGACTCCAAGGACAATGTCCCCCCCAAATGTACATCACTCGCCACCTCTGTCCTGTCAATGGGATAGGACATACTCAAGGATGACGGTGGTGGCGTCTGGGACATTATCTGTAAGGTATGATTCCATGAGTATGATTATATCAGACTTGTGCTTGATTGATCTGTGAGACAGCTCTCCCAATTTTAGCACAAGTCCCAGATAATAGTAAGGAGGACTTTGCCGGGCCAATAAGGCTGGGTTGTGCTGCGCTGACATTTATTTGACCTTAGATGCTCCAGTGCCCTTTGTATGTCTAGGCATCAGCTTCTTATCAAGGCTACTACCAAGGCTGCATGAAGGGCTAAACTCCTCCAACAGGGGTGGTGGTGCAGGCAGATACGATAGGGGTGTTTAAGGGGCTTTTAGATAAGCACATGAATATGCAAGGAATAGAGGAACATGGACCAAGGGCAGGCAGAAGAGATTAGTTTAATTTGGTGCCATGTTTGGCACAACATTGTGGGCCAAAGGGCCTGTTCCTGTGCTGTATTATTCAATTGGTCAAGAATTAAAAGGGTTCCTTGCAGTCCTCAACATCAATCCAGACTCCATTAAATTTCTTTAGAAATTTAGGATGTATAATAAATTGTTTTTAGCAATGAAGAGTCAATTATAACCGAGGGATACATGGGGCAGGACTGGGGCTTGGGCTGGAAGAAACGCCTGTGGAGAATTCAGCATGCGGCCTGGTTATTTGAGCTTCCAGGGCTCGTTCGAATACTGTAGCACCATTTACAGCTCAAAATCAACAGTAGCAATTCCAGGGTTGGCGACCAGGAGCAGACATTGTGTTGGGAGTTCGAGGACAAGGGAATGGTTTCACACAAGCTGAATTATAGGGAGTGAGTTTTTGCTGGAGGTGTTGGTGTTAGGAAGGACTCCTCGTGGGGTGCAGAAGGCCTCCTGTTACCCCCAACCAGAAGGGATCCTTAGAAAAGTATCACTTTTATACTTTCTTTGGCCTCTTCTGGCCACACACTAGGTCTTGCTGTTGGGTTTGACGGTGACTGTGTCCCTTGAGTATTTTCCAGTTAAAATGGGATTGGCACTGTTTTACAGCAAGCTGCCACCTATTAAGAACTAAGAAATAAGAAAAAGTACAGCACAGGAACAGGCCCTTTCACCCTCCAATCCTGTCCCGATCATGATGCCCTAACTAAAAAACAAACCTTCTGCCTTTATTCGGTCCGTATCCCTCTATATCCTCCCTATTCATGTACCCATAGGACCATACATCTGTCCAAATCAGATGGTACATCAAAGATAGGGGTTTTGGGGTATGAGAATAGAAACACATCAAAAAAGCAGTGGAATCACTCCACTGCCACCTATACAGTTCCCACCAGATTAAAATTGTTGGGCTTTTTAAAAATCCTTAATTTAGTTCTTTTAGTTGTTCTTGTAAGTTAACTTAGCGGTAGAAAATGTATGGGTAATATGTAGAAGGCTGTCTCTCAACATAAAACAAGAGAAGATATTTTGAAAGCTGTCAACAATGGTGATAGTAAGAAAGTGGCATTAATGGCTTCTTCGACTCACTGATTACTGTATTAAACAACACTCTCAGGAACTCACAGGCTGTTCTGTCAGTTGGGTGACTGGAAGAAAAAATATCCTGATTGTTCAATTGTAGGCCAATTACACAGGATTCACAACACAGAAATGGAACCAATTTATGTTCCATAAGAGCCTCCTTGATCCCCTCTCCATCAACATAACCTTCTAGTTATTTCTCCCACGTTTGTTTATCTAGCCTTTTAATGCATAAATTAATGTCTTATTATTCCATTACCACAGCAACTGTAATTGTTTAAATAGGTAGAACTCATACAGAGCAGTTGATGACATCATAGAATTAAAACCATTTACAAATGGTGGTCCAAGAGTCAACTGTCCATCCCTCCAATGACAGAATGGATCAACATTCTAGAGTGTTGGCCAGATCTCATTACCCTTGCTCATGGACTGCCTGCAGTGATAGTGGAGTCAGACACTTTAGGAACATTTAAGCGGTTATTGGATAGGCACATGGATCACACCAGGATGATAGGGAGTGGGATAGCTTGATCTTGGTTTCAGATAAAGCTCGGCACAACATCGTGGGCCGAAGGGCCTGTTCTGTGCTGTACTGTTCTATGTTCTATCTCCTCTTCCTGCATACCATAGAATAGAATAGAATCCCTACAGTGCAGAAGAAGGCGATTTGGTCCATTGAGTCTGCACCCAGGCTTACCTCGCAACCCCATGTATTTACCCCACTAATCCCCTTAACCGGTATATCTTTGGACACTAAGGGGCAATTTAGCAGGACCAATCAACTTAACCTGCACATCTTTGGACTGTGGGAGGAAAACGGAGCATCCGGAGGAAACCCACACAGACACGGGGAGAACGTGCAAACTCCACACAGACTGTGACCCAAGGCTGGAATTGAACACGGGTCCCTGGCACTGTGAGACAGCAGTGCTAACCACTATTATACCTCTGCCTAACCTTATAATCGCTCTCTTGGCATCACGCACAATCCCACATGCAATAAAAATGAAATCCATTCTGCTGCCTCTCACTTTAGTGCATTCTCTGAACTGTTCTTCACTCAGTGAATAGTAAGGGCGTGGAATGCCCTGCCTGCAACAGTAGTGGACTCGCCAACATTAAGGGCATTTAAATGGTCATTGGATAAACATATGGATGATATTGGAATAGTGTAGGTTAGATGGGCTTGAGATTGGTTTCACTGGTCGGCGCAACATCGAGGGCCGAAGGGCCTGTACTGCGCTGTAATGTTCTATGTTCTATGTAGAACTGTAGAACTGCCTCTTAGTTGTTCATTCCCGTACAATATTCAGGAATTTGAAATAAAATGGTGTTATCTCCAAACCACTGCATCCTGGGCCACCCAGTCTCTGCTTTGCGCTGTTTTTAGTCTTGATGCTGTCCTGCACCATTGGCCCTAGCCCTACACCTCAGATACACAATTTTACACTAAGGGAACAGACTCTGGCTCCAATGGGCTAATGGTTATGAAATATTACTAACTGGCAATTATCTAAGTTGTTTGCTTGACTTCAAGATGTCTCAAGGTCAATTGAGTACTTTTAAAGTTATTTTGTAAGCAAACAAAGCAGCCAGCTTGTGCAGGCATTGCCCACAAACAGCAATGAGATAAACAAACAAGTCATATGTTTTGACGGCGTTGAGGATAAATATTGGCCAGCACACTGGAAGAGTTTCCTTCTTCTTGAATAGTGTTACAGGATTTTTTAACGTGAACCTGAGCAGACCTACAGGTCATCGGTTCAGCGTTGCATCCAAAATGTGACACTTCTGACATTGCAGCACTTCCCCAGCACTGTGTGCTTGAATACTGTGGTAAGGTTTGAAAGTACAAACCTAAAGGCAAGAGCTCTACCACGGAGTCAAGATGCCGCTTAGCTTGGTTGAAGAGGAGGGATTGGGTTAATGAATTGTCCAGTGTTGCCTTAAAGCCAGAGAGGATAGAAACTTGTTTCTAAAAGAAAGTTGTGGGATAGGGGGAGGGAAGCAGCCCTTAATGTTTATCGATTTTAATGGGCCACTTCAATGATCCACCCATGGTCCTCAGCGACACAGTCACGTATCAGCTCATTCATAGACAGAAGGGCAGCTTCTAAAAAGCATGCTGACAACATCCAGATCTAAATTGGTCTTACAACCGGCAATACAGGAAATTCGCAATTCCCCCACAGTTTAATGTCAGCCTGTTGGCACATTGAACATTGGGGAATTGAAGGCACCATTTTGAGCACATCTATGTCACCAACCTTTCATCCCTCTCCCTGGCTGCTTGCTCAGCCTATATTAGTCTAGATGCAACCTGAGAGTTCCATAGAACCCAGAGCTGAGCTTCAAATCGATATCCTGTTCATCACCTTTTAATAAATTGAAGACGACCCATTGTTTGACACAACTAAACATGCGACTATTCTCCACTCCTCCCTGGCTTCAACTGAGGATCCTTCCCAACCTGGGACACCTACTCTTGCACCTGATTAACTCAGTTTCCAGCCTTGACACTCCATAGGGTCCGGCCCGATCAAGTGGCCCTCAGCGATTGCCCCCTTGAAGGAATCATACTACCTCAGCATTTGTGTCACAGTACCCCCATTCTTGACAAAATCTCCATCTGCGCCTTACTCATCAAGACTCAACCCTTCCAACACTCGTCTTGCCAGCTTCTCGTTGGTGGCCTTCCATAATTCCCAACAATCACCAGCCTCCTGTGCTTTATTAGGTTCCTGTGGCCCAACGCCCCTCTCCTCATTAACCTTCAATGTGCCTCAGTGGATCAGATTTAACATTTTCCAGCCACATCTACAAATCTCTTCATGGCCACACTCCACCCAACTCTGGACAAATTCTTACAGCCTACATCCCAGTACTGGATCAGCAGATATTTCCTCCAACCTGTGATTTGGAAGACTGAAAATATTGTCTTCGTCCACAGCACAAACTCTATTCATTAGCCACCAACTCCATCCAAAGCTAAGTGATGCCACAACCGGTGGATCAGATCTAAGTTCTGCCACAACGAGTTGTGAAAGGTGGTGGACAATTAAACAACTAACTTGAGGAGGAAGCTCCACAAATATCCCCATCCTCAATGAGGTCGGGGGGGGGGGGGGGGGGGGGGGGGTGGGGGGGGGGGGCGGGGGGTGCTGTGGATGGTGGGGGGAGCCCAGCACATCAGTGCAAAAGATACAGTGGACAGGGCATACCTGAGCAATTTTCCGCATTATCAGGTTGGTGCCAGTGTTATAGTTGAAGCATTTGCAATCATCTTCAGCCAGAAGTGGATTATCCATCTCGGCCTCCTCCAGAGGTCCCCGACATCACAGATGTCAGTCTTCAGCCAATTCAGTTCACAACATGTGATATCAAGAAAGAGTTGAAGGCTTTGGATACTGCAAAGGCTATGTGTCCTAACAACATTACAGAAGACTTGAGCTCCAAAACTAACTGCACCCCTATTTAAGGTGCTCTGTTATGCTGACAACCAAGTGAGGGAAAATGTCATCAACAGTGCTGTCAAGTAGCAGTTAATCTGCAAATAACCTGCTCACTGACTCTCAGTTTGGCTTCCAGTAGGACCACTCAGCTCCTGATCTCATTGTAGTCTTGGTCCAAAAATGGATAAAAGAGCTGAACTCCAGAGGTGAGAAAAGACTGACTACCCTTGTCATCAAGTGTGGCACCAAGGAACCCCAGCAATACTGAACTGAATGGCAATATGGGGGAAAAATATCCACTGATTGGAGTCATAGCTACACCAAAGGAAGATGATTGTGGTTGTCGGAGATCAATCATCCGACTCTGAGGACATCACTTCAGGAGTTCCTCACTGCAGTGCCCTGGGCCCAACCATCTTTGACAGCTTCATTCTTCCCTCCATCATAAGCTCAGAACTGGGGGTGTTTGCTGGAGATTGTACAATGTTCAGCACTATTCACAACTCCTCAGATACCAACTTAGTCCATGTACAGATGTAACATAATCCGGACAATATTCAGGCTTAGGCTGATAACTGGCAAGTAACATTTGTGCCACACAAGCACCAGACTATGGCATCTCCAATAAGAGAGAATCTAACCGTCTCACCTTGACATTCAATGGCATTACCATCCCTGAATTCCCCACTATCATTATCCTGGGTGGAGGGGGCGGGGAGGGGGGGAGGGGTGGTGGTGGGAGGCGGCGGGGTGGGGGAGCGGTGGGGGTGTTACCAGAAACTCAACTGGACCAGACATATCAATATTGTGGCTACAAGAGCTCCCCAAAGTCTGTCTACCATCTACAAGGCACAAGTCAGATGTGCGATGGAATGCTCTTCACTTGCCTGGTTGAGTGCAACTCCAACAAACTTTAAAAAGTTGACACCATCCAGGACAAAGAAGCAACCTTGACTGGTACCCCATCCACGACAGTAAACATCCACTCCCTCCACCACCGGTGCACAGTGGCAGCAATGTCTACTATCTACAAGATGCACTGCAGCAATACACCAAGGCTCCTTTACCGTCCCGCCCGCCATAGGAATTGGAGTGTGCAAGGGGCGGACCATGGAAAGGTCCGTTGACCTTGGGTGGGATTTTACAGTTTTGGTACGAGCGAGGCCATAAAATGCCACCCACTTTCTCTGCCACCTGAAGGACAAGGGCAGCAGTCACATGGGAACACCACCACCTACAATTTTGTCTTCAAGCTACTCACCATCCTGACTTGGAAATATATCACGATTCCTTCACTGTCACTGGGTCAAAATTCTGGAACTCGCTCACTAACAACACTGTGTGTGTATTTACACCACATGGATTGCACCGGTTCAAGAAATCAACTCACCCCCTCCTTATCAAGGGCAATTAGAGATGGGCAATAAATGCTGGCCTAGCCAGCGAAGCCCACACCCCTTCCATTACCCAGGCACCAAACTTTTGTTCATTTGATCTCATATCTCCAAATGTGGCTCCGTGTCATATTTTGCATAATAATCTTCTTGTGAAGTGCCTTGGGATGTTTTCATATATTAAAGGTGCTATGTAAGGAAAATGTAAGTTGTTGTTGTTATAAATGTAAGATGCCCAGCATCCCTCCTGTCCTTGCTTCGAAATAATATGTTGAGTAGCCATTTGGGAAACTCATTATTCCGATATCGCGGACATACCCGAAAGGAGCAGTGCTGGAGCATGACACCAGGCATCCTAACCATACAATGCAAATAGGAAAGACACACAACATAGCAAGAAAATACAGTCAGCAATTCGAATCACAGAATCCCTACAGTGCAGAAAGAGGCCATTCAGTCCATCGAGTCTGCACCCACCACAATCCCACCCAGGTCCTATCCCCATAACCCCATGCATTTATCCTAGCTAGTCCCCCCGACACTAAGGGACAATTTAGCATGGTCAACCATCCCAACACGCAAATCTCTGGACTGTGGGAGGAAACCACAGCACCCAGAGGAAACCCACACAGACATGGAGAGAATGTACAAACTCCACACATACAGAGACTCAAGTCAGGAATTGAACCCAGGTCCCTGGTGCTGTGAGGCAGCAGTGCTAACCACTGTGCCACCGTGCCACCCGTCAGTGTCTCAAAACGGAGCTAACCATCTTATTACCAATCTCTTTGAATGCACTTCCTGAAACAGCATGGCCTAGTAGCTCTGAACATCCATTTGTACGGATATGTAAATACTATGGTGTTATACCAGGAAATGTTATGGACATCTAAAAGGCATTTTGTCAGGAATTAATTTTAAAACAGTGAACCTCAAACTGGAAAGCATTTCTCGTAACAAAGTAAACAGAAAGATGGGACATTAAATTGGCAGCAACCTGACACAACGCATTTCCACTCTTTTTTTTAATTAGTTCTGCTCACTTTACACATTAATTGAGTTTAACAAATCAGAATATCCACCCTGCCAGTCCCAGCTGGAGGTCATTGCCAGAGTTATAGATGTACTACCTGACTCTCACCACAAGATGGTGACAAAACACTCTCTGTTGAAGTCAGACTCACTCTTCTACAGGTCTTTGGTCCCACTATCAATTCTTAAAACCTTTACAATATTTCTATGAACTGGGGTACAATTATTAATAAAGACATTGTCTACCTGACAGTGTGACCATCAAGTGCTATGGGCAGCACGGTGGCACAGTGGTTAGCACTGCTACTTCACGGCGCCAGAGACTTGGGTTCAATTCCGGCCTCAGGTCACTGTCTGTGTGGAGTTTGCACATTCTCCCCATGTCAGCTTGGGTTTCCTCCGGGTGCTCCGGTTTCCTCACACACTTCAAAGATGTGCATGTTACATGGATTGTCTATGCAAAATTGCCCCTTAGATTAGGAGAATTAGCAGAGTAAATATGTAGGGTTACAGGGATAGGGCAGATTCAATGGGCTGAATGGCCTCTTTCTGCACTATAGGGATTCTCTGAGTCTAAATCCCTCCACTTTCCCAGCTTCAAAACCTACATTTGTGACCAAGTTTTTTGCCCACCTTTACTAACCCAAGCAAAGTATTAGTATTAGCTCCTTTCCTCTCAAACAATTTGAGATGTTCTTTAAGGCAAAGGCAACCTTAGGCAAGTTGTTATCTGAGGTTGGAGGCAGAGGTACTCTGATTGGGTATGCACGTGGAGTGGCAAGAGGCAGGGCAATAATTCAGTCAGAGGGTCAGAGAGAGCAAAGAGTCAGAGGCCTTTCCTTTCTCTTTCCCTGCAGATTGAAAGGGGGAAGGGTCGATGTGGAATCAACAGGATCATCTGAGAGGGAGTGGGGAGGGTGTTGTTTGCATATATCCTGATGAGAAGTTACAGAAGGGCAGAGCTGCAAGTATGACACTGACATCTTCTGATAGGAAGTCAGTAGTGCAGTCTGATATTTAAATAAATGACAAAGACGTCAACCCCATTGTCTCACAAATCAAGGGACAAACACTTAAAAATCAAGAGAATTGGTGCAAAAATCATGAGCGGATGCTTTTTTCAAACACAAACCAATATGGATTAAGAGTTGGCTTATTTAAACTCTGTTACGTCAAAATAATCCCACTTTTAGACACAACTGCTGGACTGGAGCTGACATTGAACGTATTTCTCAGATCTCACCACATGCTGTGGAATGATGCTTTATTGCTTTGCTATGCTGACTTTAGTGCAGTAATGACACTCTTGATCCTTACATATCGTTTTTTAAAAATTCACTGAATGGAATTTGGGCCAGCATTCATTGCCCATTCCTAATTGCCCTTGGGGAAGGTGGTGGTGAGCTGCCTTCTTGAATCGCTGCAGTTCATGTGGTGTAGATACACATACAATGCTGTTAGGGAGGGAGTTGCAAGGTTCTGACTCTGACACAGTGAAGGAACGGGCGATATATTTCCAAGACAGGATGGTGTGGCTTGGAGAACTTCCAGGCGGTGGTGTTCACATGCATGTGCTGCCCTTGACCTTCTAGATGGTAGTGGTCATGAGTTTGGAAGGTGTTGCTTCAGTAGCCTTGGTATGTTGCTGCAGTACATTTTGTAGATGGCACCCACTGCTGCCACTGTCTTTCAGTGGTGGGCGCGAATATTTGTGGATGGGGTGCCAATCAAGTTGGCCTCTTTGTCCTGGATGGTGTCAAGCTTCTTGAATGGAGCTGCACCCATCCAGGCAAGTGGAGGGTATTCCATGAAACTTTTGATTTGCGCCTTGTTGATGGTGGACAGGCTTTGGGGAGTCAGGAGATGAGTTACTCGCCGCAGGATTCCTTGTCTCTCATCTGCTCTTGCAGCCACAGCATTTATATGGCTAGTCCAGTTCAGTTTTTAGTCAATGCAATGAGGACTTTGTAGGGTTGACAGGGCTGGGTTTGTCATTTCCAGCACCAGGGTCATTCCTTTTAGCTTTATTAGTAATTTGGTACAAGTGAATGGCTTGCTGGGCCATTTCAGAGTCACATGTAGGCAAGTCCCAGGTAAAGGGAGGACATCAGTGAATCAGATGGGGTTTTATGACAATCGCCAATGGTTTCATGGTCATTAGACTTTTCATTCAAATCCCACAGTGTGCCGTGGTGGAATTCGGCCCCAGAGCATTACTGTGGGTCCCTGGATTACTAGCCCAGTGAAAATACCACTTCACACTGCCTTCCTTTGAGGAAAATTAATTCCTTGGAGGAATTAAACGTAACTGGGGCGATTCTCCCAAAACAATACTCAGTGTCGAATTTGAGTAAAAACTGGAGTAAATCCCCTGGTTTTTCCAGTGGGAGTTTCAAAGTGAATCTCTGTGCACTGTAGAGTGCCCTAGCGTGAATCACGCTGGAAATCAGGGAGCGGGGCTTAATCCCACTGGAGAGACCGGCAGCTTAACGCTGAGCGGGCCACTGCACAGGCGCTGATCTGTCAGCGCCGGGATCAGAGCACGTGCAGTAGCCCCACACTGCCGGCCTCCCGATTGCTAGCCAGCCCTGCAACAGCACATCGTTGGCCCTCCCATCCCCCCATGGCCTGATCGCTGGCTCCCAGAACACACCTGGGCCAGTCTTGGCCCCCCTCACCACTCCTAGCCTGCCTCGATGTGTCTCCTCTACTGCCCTGGCCCCGCAGCCCCGATCTTCTAATTCCTCCCCCCCCCCCACCCCACTGGCAGCCCCAACACCCCCCGATGCAGCCCCGACCCATCACCCAGTTGGCAGCAGGACTTCCCACCCCCACCAATCGCCCCTCAAAGCCCTCACCACCATCAGGCCCTGCCCTTATTTGGCCCCGCCCCCTTGGCACTGCCTGATGCCCGGTGGGCAGTGCTAAGGTGCCCTCTGGGCATTGGCACTTTTCCCCTTGGGCAATGCCAGGGGGCCAAGGCTGGCACTGCCAAGGGGGCACTACTCCTTCACTTCAGGGGAGTTGGGCCACCTGCTCCCCACAAGTGGAGTGCTATACTAAACTCTGCTGGAATGAATCACTCCTGGTGGGGGGGGTGAGGCTCGCGGGCCCGGAGATTTCAGTCCTGGGTCCATTAATGATATTAAAATCGTATGGAAATGAACAATTTCTGGCACGGAGCTGACAGCGCTGAAAATCCGGCTGCTGTGGAGTCTGCACGTTCTCCCCGTGTCTGCATGGGTTTCCTCCGGGTGCTCCGGTTTCCTCCCACAGACCAAAAATGTGCGGGTTAGTTGGATTAGCTATGGTAAATGTGTGGGGTTATGGGAATAGAATAATTCTATGATTCGGGTTGGACACCTGGCTTCACAGTAATGGAATGGTGAAGGAGAGGCTGAGTCATAATTTAAATAAGTAATTGAGTTTTTGAAATGTGGCTGCTTAACGCTGTAGTGGAATCGGAAGGTTGCAGCATTTAAGGGGCAGATAGACGAATGCATGAATAGGATGGGAATGGAAGGATATGGACCCCACAAGTGCATATGGTTTTAGTTTAGGCAGGCATCATGATTAACACAGACTTGGAGGGCCGAAGGGCCTGTTCCTGTGCTGTACTTTTCTTTGTTCTTTGTTCTTGAGCACATACTCTAGGTTGTCATTTCAGTGTGGTACAGAGGGGGCGCTGCACTTACTTGTGACTAATCTTTCAGAGAAAATGTTAAATCGAGACGCCATCCCTCTGGTTAGATGGACACAAACCATCCCATGGGACAAATCAAGGAAGAACAGGGGGGGTTTCCCAGTGTACTTGTAACCCCCACCCCCCCAACCAACACCACAAAAATGGTTGACAAAAAAACAGAAAATGCTGGAGAAACTCAGCAGGTCCGACAGCATCTGTGGATAGAGAATACAGCCAACATTTCGAGTCTGGGTGACCCTTTTGTCATCCTGACCTGTGACGAAGGGTCATTCTGACTCGAAATGTTGGCTCTATTTTCATAGCTGAGACCTGCTGAGTTTCTCCAGCATTTTCTGTTTTTGTTTCAGATTCCGCAGTATTCTGCCTTTACCAAAATGGTGAGCTGGCCAAATTCACGACAGTAACTATACTTCATCAATAACTAATTAGATGTGAAGACATCCTAAGGATCTGATAGGCAGTAGTTAAATGCAAGCTCTTTCTTTATATTCTGTCGGCCAGTATTTTAAATTTGACTGGCATCTGTCAGCAGAGAAACTGACGCTGACTGGAAATGCAGGATACACAAAATATTCCACTCATAAGCTCTTCTGTCACTGGTTGTATTTACTGGAGCAAATTCAGCAATCCCATTCTCCCAGTGAGGAAGGCTGAGATTGAAGGGAGCGTGAGTCAGAGATAGACTTACAACACTGTTGTGCTGGTTCATCAATCTACAATTACTTTGTTCCTTGGAGCCCTCAACACACCTTAATGCATTGTTCATAGTGGGATCTTACTATATACATATATATTCACAGAGACTAATTTACGCACTTCTAAGAAGTATTCCGTTTGACATTGAATAATGTGGTGAGGTACGACTACACAATGGCACCTGCAGGAAACAATGTGAGGCGAAATCTTGTTTGTTCCAAAGTCCTGTGACACAAACGTGATAATCAGCTGAGATTATCTTTTTTTTTTAATACAGAAACTATTTAAAAGAACAAAAGAGGAAGTTGGCTTTCTGATAAATGACTAAAAATGACATGCAAAGAGCAACAGACAATCTGTGCGAATAAAACAGCACCCCATCCCCCTGCTTGCTGGAGCTGTAGTTTTCAGAACTGTACAGTAACACAAAGTGTTGGCATAAAATAGCATGGCCATCTGTCGTGGGATGTGTTGTTCTGCCTTCAAGTTAAAACAAAAGGACTAACCTTCCAAACTTCAGGTACAAAAATGTTAAAAATATGTTTAAAAATTAAAGTACCAATGTTTGAGTCTTGCATATGTTAACAAGTTGGGATGTTACAAATTTGCCCCCAGCCAATTCAGTTTAGTTTCAGCAAATGTATATATTGCTTCATTGGTGTGTAATGCCAAAGTCAAATATAGATTGAAATGTCCCCTTGTTCGAGACTCTTCCACGAATGAAAACATCTCACCATCTACCCTGTCAAGCCCTCTCAGGATCTTTCATGTTTGATTAAGGTCCCCCTCACTCTTCAAAACTCCAAGGAGTACAGACCCAGACTATTTAGTCTCCCTTAATAGGAGAACCCTATCATACCAGGAATTAGCCTGGTGAATCTCCTTTGGACTGCCTCCAATGTTACTATATCCTTTTTAAGGTAAGGGGACCAAACAGTATTCCAGGTGAGGCCTCACCAACACCCTGTACAATTGCAACAAAACCCCCCTATTTTTAAACTCCAACCTCTTTGCAATAAAGGCCAAAATGCCGTTTGCCTTTTTAACTACTTATGGGGCCTGTTTGCTAGCTTTTTGTGATTCATGCACGAGAACACCGAGATCCCTCCTCACTTCACTCATCTGCAGTCTCCCTCCATTTCGATAATACTCTGCCTTTTGATTCCTCCTTATTCACTTCCCCACATTAAACTTCATTTGCCAGGTTTTTGTCCAGATGCCTAATCTATCTATATCCTGCTGCAGAATCATAATATCATAAGTTGCCCTTCCACCTATCTTCATATTATTTGTAAATCTGGAAACCTTACATTCTGTTCCTTCCTCCAGGTCACTAATGTAAAGAGTCGACAATTGCAGGCCAAGAACTGGTTCCTGCTGTACTTCCAGTAGTTACATCCTTCCACTCTGAAAAGGACCCATTTATGCCAACTCTCTGTTTTCTATGTGACAACCATTTTTCAATCCATGCTAACGCACTTCCTCCAATTCCATGGGCTTTTATTTTATGCACCGACCTCTTAAGCGGCACCTTGTCAAATGCCTTTTGAAAATCTGAGTACACCACATCGACAGGTTCCCCTCTATCTATTCTCCCTGTTACATCCTCAAAGAGTTCGAGCAAATTTGTCAAACATGATTTACCTTTCATAAAACCATATTGACTAGATTTGATTATATTCAGCTTCCCCAAATGATTAGCTATTTTCTCTTTGATTATTGACCCCAGTGTCTTGCCAATAATAGACGTTAAACTAACTGGCCTATAGGTCCCTGCCTTCTGCCTGTCTCCCCTTTTGAAGGACATCACATTGGATGTTTCCCAATCTTCTGGCACCCTCCCGGAATTTGGTGAGTTAAGAAAGTTTTCAACCAATGGGTCCACTATCTTTGCAACCACTTCCATTAAAACCCTAGCTTGCAGTTCATCGGGTCCTGGTGACTTGTCTGCCTTTAGCCCCTTGAGTTTCTCTAATACTCTATCTCTTGTGATTGGGATTTTCATAAGTTCTACCATGTTATTTGAATTGTTATTGAAATGGCATTATAGAGGATAGAACAAATTGCCTTAATGGAGAAAGGTGATTTCTGTAGTTTTTGTGAAAATAGTGCAAACTCCATCTTTTGGTGTATCAGGTTGCATTGGGAGCCTACAAGCAGTGTAGAAGCTGATTTATATATTATTAACAACACCGGAATGGATGCCCAGATGTTTTTGGTGAATCATAGATTTTATGAATTATAGTAAAAACACAGAAGGAGGCCATTTGGTCCATTGTGTTTGTGCTGGCTCTTCACAAGAGCAATTTATCTAGAGTAACTCCAGTTTTTTCCCACAGCCCTGTAAATATTTCCTGTTCAGATAATGATCCAAATCTTTTTTGAAAGCCATCATTGAATCTGTCTCCACAAAACTCTCAGGCAGTGTATTGCAGATTACGCTTTTTCAAAGCAGGGGTTGTGACCTGAAAGTGGGTCACAGGATGTTAAAAATGGGTCACCCAGATAAATTCTCACCGATCTGTTCAAAAAAAAGTGGGATATTTTATGATCCTGTTAAAAGAAACATGGAATTTTCTGTGATCCTGTTTAAAAAAATGCAGGATATGCTGTTTATAATGCACATTTTGTAGAAGGCGGTATGACAATGAGGACCTCTCAGATTATGACATAGCCAGCATGAGAACCTTTGATGTGGAGGAAAAGCTTAACATTGCCTGATAGAATTCAAGTTGCGGGGGCTTTAATAACGGAAGAGGTAAGAATTAGGAGGTGTAGCTTTAAATGTAAAGTAAATCCTATTTAGCAGTACTGCAGCTTGCCTGGTCAGTGGACTCTGCCTGGTCAACCCCCGTCGTTCCAGTGAGAACAAACCAAGTTTCTCCAACCTCTCCTCATAGCTAATGCCCTCCGTGCCCGGCAACATCCTGGTAAATCTTTTCTGTACCCTCTCCAAAGCCTCCACATCCTTCTGGTAGTGTGGCGACCAGAATTGAACACTATATTCCAAGTGCGGCCTAACTAAGGTTCTATAAAGCTGCAACATGACTTGCCAATTTTTAAACTCAATACCCCGGCCGATGAAGGCAAGCATGCAGTATGCCTTCTTGACTACCTTCTCCACCTGCATTGCCGCTGACCTGTGTACCTGTACACCCAGATCTCTTTGCCTATCAATACTCTTAAGGGTTCTGCCATTTACTGTATATTTCCTATCTTTATTAGACCTTCCAAAATGCATTACCTCACATTTGTCTGGACTAAACTCCATCTGCCATCTCTCCGCCCAAGCCTCCAACCGATCTATATCCTTCTGTATCCTCTGATGGTCTTCATCGCTATCCGCAAATCCACCAACCTTTGTGTCGTCCACAAACTTAGTAATCAAACCAGTTACATTTTCCTCCAAATCATTTATATATGATTCCTGAGTCTTGAATTTCCCACCATGAAGGCAGGGTTATAACTTCAGAGTTTGACAAGTATAGTCATTGGCGAAATTTCACGCGAAAAACTCTAAGTGTCCAACTTGCATGAAAATAGGAGAGTTGCAGATTCATTTTTTGGGTGAGTTTTTACTCCCAATATTATACGCGTAGTGCATGAAAAAATGGGCTAGACTGTTTCTAGCTACTAGAGGCTGTGGGTGGGGTTTAACTCACCAATCAGCCTGATCAGGCAGCAGAAGGAGCTCTTGCACATGTGCAGACCTCTGTGGTTGTACATGCGCAATAGCAACAGCAGAGTTTGGACATGGAGCGAGAGATCTGTCAGGCTTCTGCTATTGCAGCCAACCTCAACGCAGCCCTACCTCCACAATCCCGGGGGCACATGGCCAATCGCAAGCCCCAGCCACCCCCCACCGCTGCCCAGACCGATTGCGCCACGCTCAACCACCTCACCGATCGTGACGGGCCCCTCCTTCCCTCCCCATACCGATCACAATGCAGAGTGTGCAGCAGGTCCCCCCCTTGCAACCCCCCCCCAACACCAATCCCAGCTGCAGAGTGTGCAACCGCACACCCCCCCTTCCCGATCGGGCCATCACAGAATGGCCCTGCTCTATAGGCCCTGCCCCCACAGACCCTGCCCTCTTCAGACCCCACCCCCATAGGTCCCACCCCTTCTGGCCGCAACCCCCATAGGCCCCACCTCCTTCAGTTCCTGCCCTGGTGGGCAGTGCCAAGGTGCCCAGTGGGCACTGACAAGGTGCCAGGCTGGCAGTGCCAAGGTGTCAGGCCGGCACTGCCCAAGGGGCACCTCCTTTCCCTCAGCCTCCCCGGGGGGGGCCTTAATGGTCTCCGGTTCTACCAACGAGGGCAACACGACTGTTCTCCATTCATGGTGAGCAGGTGTTTCCCTCACTGGAGAGAACCTCTCCTGGCAAAGCTGCAAAGGCAAGTGAGGCCGGACAATTGAGTGCCGGGCTCGATAAACAGATGTGAATGATGATTTAAATCAATGTAAATAATATATTCAGCGTCTTGCCGGAAACGGGCCCGGTTTCAGGCTGACCGCGCCGGAAACCTGGTGTAGGTAAGGTCACGATAGCCAGGAAATCGGGGGAGATCCTGATTTCTCGGCTCTCACGCAATTTTACCGGCTCACTCTGCCCATGGATGAGGCAAGCTGGTAAAATCATGGCTATTATTTCACAATCCAACTCATTGGCCGGAAATGTACCGCCCCGCCCACCAGGGAAATCGAAGCGGGCAAGGGGCGGAACATGGAAAGGCGCATTGACCTCGGGCGAGATTTTACAGTTTCGGGATGAGCTAGGCCATAAAATCCCAGCTGCTACGAGAGGACACAGGTTTTACCCTGGGAAAAAGCCTCTGAGAGTCCACCCGATCTATGCCTCTCAACATCTTATATACCTCTATTAGGTCTCCTCTCATCCTACGTCTCTCCAAGGAGAAAAGACCGAGCTCCCTCAGCCTATCCTCATAAGGCATGCCACTCAATCCAGGCAACATCCTTGTAAATCTCCTCTGCACCCTTTCAATCTTTTCCACATCCTTCCTGTAATGAGGCGACCAGAACTGAGCACAGTACTCCAAGTGGGGTCTGACGAGGGTCTTATATAGCTGCATCATTATCCCCGGACTCCTAAACTCAATCCCTCAAATGATTTTCACACAGAGGGTGGTGGGTGAGTGGAATCGGCTGCCGTCAGTGGTGGTGGAAGCAAACTCAATAGGGACTTTTAAGAGACTCCTGGATGAGTACATGGGACTTAATAGGATGGAGAGTTATAGGTAGGCCTAAAAGGTAGGGATATGTTCGGCACAACTTGTGGGGCCGAAGGGCCTGTTTGTGCTGTAGTTTTTCTATGTTTCTATGATAATCAACACATTAACCACAGACTTCAATGGATGCAGCAAAATGTAGTTACTGATGTGACATATCCCACCTACCAGGGAGTTTTGTTGATGGGACGGTGACAGATAGAGATAATCAGCGACTGCCCTATTAAGTTTCCGCCCAAAAGTAGGACTTGATCTGGTGAGCTCCGCATTCCAAAGGTGCATCTTAAACGAGAAATCTGTCACAAATAAACAGCAGTCGATTTACTATGGATGGTGGGCGCACAGTAAATGAGTGTATTGTCTGATTTCAGACATTTAGTTTGAATGTCTATGCTGACGAAAGGAGTTTGCAAAATGCTGACACTAATTTCCTTTGTAACAGAATATGGCCCGAGTAAATTGGAAAATGGATCTGAAACTGACCCTCTAATGTTTAACATACTGTTCTTAATTTTAGTACAAAGTTGAAAGATCATATTTCATCACACATTCCACGTGTCGTGGGCAGTGAAGGACGACCATTTGATAAAAGTGGGTCGCCGGAAAAAAAGCTTGATTAACGCTGTTCTAGATCCTAATCACTTGCTGTGTAAAAAATACCTCATTTCACCATTGTTCTTTTTTGCCAATCATCTTAAATCAGTGTCCTCTTGTCCACCAATGCGATCAGTTTCTCTCTATCTACCCTGGATAGACCCGTTTATGATTTTGAATACCGTTATCAAACCTTCTCTAACCCTCTCTCCTCCAAAGCAAACAGTCCCAGCTTCTCCAGTCCAGCGAGTAACTGGAGTTCCTCATCCCTGGATTCATTCTCATTATTTTTTTCTGCGTCCTCTCTAGCGCCTTGACATCGGGCCCGATTTTACCATTGCGTTGCGCCTGTTTTCAGGTGCGAAAACTTGGTAAAGTCGGGCACGCATTTGCATGCATTTAAATTGACTTAATGGACTGCACGCCCAACCTTACTTGTCAGTAACGCAGTTGAAGGCTCCGATCGGAGCAGCAGCGGTTCAGGCGCAATAAGCCCCGCCCACAGCGCGTTTCAGACTCCCGCTTTCCCCCTTTACCATCGCATTCACCCATCCAGATTCGGAACGAAACAGACATGCTCCACAAAAGTCTGTTTTGGGCTCTCCAGCTTCTGAGGAGGTAAGTTCAGAGCTTCCAGCGACTCTCTAACTCAGATCGGTGGTGGGGTGGGGGTGGGAGAGGGGGAGGCGGGTCAGATGGCTCTCTGGTCGGGTGGGGGCTGGGGGAGGGTGGGGGGAGGTGGGTCAGATCATTCTCTGGTGAGGGGGGGAGGAAGAGGGCCAGATGTATCTCTGGTGGTGGGGGGGGAGGAGGAGGGAGGCGGGCCAAATCATTCCCTGGTGGGGAATAGCAGGAAGGCCCAATCGTTCTCTGGTGTGGGGGGGAGAGGAGGAGGGCCAGATACATTTCTGGTTGATGGGGTGGGGGGGGGAGGAGAAGGACCAGATGTATCTCTGGTGGGGGAGGGGGAGGAGGTGGGCCAGATGGATCTCTGGTGGTGGGGGAGGGTGAGGGGGAGGGTGGGGACAGGGGGGTCCACTGCCACGTTGTGGGTGATCGGTGGGGGGGATGGGGGGTAGGGGGGTCACAATCGGTCTGGGTAGCGGGGTGGGGTGGGTGGATAAGGGGTGCAGTTATGTTGTGGGAGTCGGGCGATGTCTATGGGGGCCATCGCTCCTGTGCCGCTTTATCCGCTTTTTGCGGGCCCGGGAGCGATGTGGCAGGGGAGCGCTTTTCAATTTTTGTTTTACTGAACATGCGCAGTTGACGGCTCCGATCGGAGCAGCAACGGTTCAGGCGCAATAAGCCCCGCCCACAGCGCGTTTCAGACTCCCAACATTTATTTCAGGCTGAGTGCGTATGGGGGCGCCTGAGAGCAGGGTTTACAAGTTGGATCCGAATCATGCCCAGATTCAGTGCTTTGAATCAAAATGGAAACCGGAGCACCCGGAAGAAACCCATGAAGACACGGGGAGAATGTGCAAACTCCCCACGGACAGTGACCCAAGCGGGGAATTGAACCTGGGTCCCTGGCGCTGTGAGGCAGCAGTATAACCACTGTGCCACCATGCCACCTATTCTAATGGGGTTTCCGATGTTCAACAATGGGAATCCTGTTACATCACTGGCAGGTGGGCAGGGACAATCACGACAGGTCTTCCCGCTGGTGTATAATGCGATCTGGGCGTCTCACGAGATTTTGATCTCCTGTCGCCATTCCTGCCCGATACGAAAGGGAATGCAAGATCCCGGCCTAGCTCTTTAACGAATATCAAGAAGAACAAGGATTCTAACACCGACTCTTGGTTAACACCATTATAACCTGTCCTCCAGTATGAAAAGAAATCATTCACCATGACACAGTTTCCCATCACTCGGAATTATTGCATTCATGTTGCCTCTGTGAGCTGTAATTTTGTTCACAAGTCTGTTGTGTGGTACTTATCAAATGCCTTTTGGAAGTCCATGTCTCTAGGAGGCTTTAGAGAGAGTGCAGAGGAGGTTTACTAGGATGTTGTCTGGTATGGAGGGTCTTAGCTATGAGGAGAGATTGGGTAAACTGGGCTTGTTCTCCCTGGAAAGACGGAGAATGAGGGGAGACCTAATAGAGGTGTACAGAATTATGAAGGGTATAGATAGGGTGAACAGTGGGAAGCTTTTTCCCAGGTTGGAGGTGACGATCACAAGGGGTCACGGGCTCAAGGTGAGAGGGGCGAGGTATAACTCAGATATCAGAGGGACGTTTTTTACATAGAGTGGTGGGGGCCTGGAATGTGCTGCCAAGTAGGGTGGTGGAGGCAGACCCGCTGGCATTGTTTAAGACTTACCTGGATAGTCACATGAGCAGTCTGGGAATGGAAGGATACAAACGAATGGTCTAGTTGGACCAATGAGCGGCACAGGCTTGGAGGGCCGAAGGGCCTGTTTCCTGTGCTGTACTGTTCTTTGTTCTTTGTTCTTTGTACATCACATTAACCACATTATGGTCATAGAATCATAGAATCCTACAGTGCAGAAGGAGGCCATTCGGCCTATTGAGTCTGCACTGACCACATTCCCACCCAGGCCCCATCCCCACAACGCCATGCATTTACCCTAGCTAGTCCCCTTGACACTGAGGGACAATTTAGCATGGCCAATCCATCTAACCCTCACATCTTTGGACTGTGGGAGGAAACCGGAAGACCCGGAGGAAACCCACGCAGACATGGGGAGAATGTGTAAACTCCACACAAACAGTGACCCAAGCAGGGTATCAAACCTGGGTCCCTGACACTGTGAGGCAGCAGTGCTAAGCACTGTGCCACTGCGCCAACCCATCTATCCGCATTGTCCCTCATCAAATAACAGAGAGGGATCAGGAGATTAAAGTCAGAACTTCTGACTTTGGGGTGGACAAAATTAGATATAGCAAGTTATTACTGTAGCTGTGGTTAATTCCAACTTCATAATGCCAGCTAAATTTCTTGATCTGTTACTGTTATTGCAATTGCTTGTTATTTCAGACTCTTAATTACTTTCTTACCTTAAAAGAAAGGCTCTGATGGTAACGCGCGACTTGTTTGAGTTAAAATTCTCCCCTCTACCTTCACAAAATATCCATAGTCATATTTGATAATTTGATTTTAATATTCTCTGTGATTGGTGGAACTGGCTGTCCATGATTGCCTGGCAGCTTGGTAAGTTTGTCAACTGTGGTTGGTCTATCACATGACCATCCACCTCCCTGTTCCCGAGCTGTGAGTTGTACAAAACATCCATGCTCTGGGCAATGGGTCAATAATGTTGACATTCCAAACCCATAATCCTCTGTATTTTTGAAACTGCTCTTTCCATCGCGTGGTTTTACCAGCAGTGTATCCTGGGCATCTGTGGACCTGCTGTTCTTTCAGTCCCACAGGAGCACAACTGGAGAAAAAAAATACAGAATAGAATCACTACAGTGCAGAAGAGGACATTCGGCCCATCGAGTCAGCACTGATTCTCTGACAGAGTATCTTACCCAGGTCCTCTCCCACGCCCAATCCCCATAGCCCCACACATTTAACATGGTTAATCCTTCTAACATACACATCTTGGGACACCAAGGGGCAATTAAACATGGCCAATCCATCTAGCCTGCACAACTTTGAACTGTGGGAGAAAACCAGAACATCCGGAGGAAACCCATGCAGACATGGGGAGAATGTGCAAGTTCCACACACGCTATCACCCAAGGCCGGAATTGAACCCAGGTCCCTGGAGCTGTGAGCAGCTGTGAGGCAAAAATATCCCCCAAGGTTTTCCTCACCAGTCGGGGGATTGAGCTTCTGTTGTGGGAGAATCTAGGACAACCTAGGAAACTTGGCAACCTCACAGCTTTGACATGCCAACTGTCTACTCCGGCAACCATGAAACAAAACTGACTGCATACAAAATGCATGACCAGAATAAAAAGTGAACAGGAGAATTGAATCATTGCTCTCTGTTACACATCCCTCATTACTGTTACAGTGACATTTTCTTAAAGCAGCCCTATCTCCTTCTCACATTCCATGCCACCTCTACCCACACTCGGCAAAGGTTCAGCATGATCTTCACGTGGTCCGGAAACTGAAAGATGCAAAGCTAATTTATTCAGTGTAAATTAAGAAAGAGTCACCAGCTCGCTTTCCGTTGATGCCTTTCCTCTTTTCGCATCCTTCTGCATCTTTGTTTTCTGCAGCTATGAATAATTAAAGCTGAGGTGCTGCACCCTGTCAGGCATGAAAATGACAAGAGAATAGTTACTGCACGATGCAATGTGACAGCACAAGCTGCTTCGGCTGTCAGTTCCTGAGTCCCCTGGCTTTTGCTTGTATTTTGTTTTGACCTTTAATCCTACTTTTGAGCACAGCAGATCTAATCACTCATGGACAACAGAAATCCTTTGCCACCTTCACCAAGTTAGCTATTCTTCATGCGGGAGACTGGAGAGCGAATGTCAGCAGGCAGTCAGGTTATGAACATAACTGAAACCAATTTTGGTTCAGTGGATGTGCCCACAAAGGCATCTCTGAACAGGAGTTATTAGATGAGAAATTGAAACCAGAGCAATGATTGCTTGATATTTTTCCTCTCCCTACCAACCCCCACCTACCGCCAACTCCAGGACACAGAAGCCACTGACGGCATCCACACTGTCCTCTCAACTGAGCCCAGCCAACTCAGCATGGGCCAACGTTTGCGGTTGGAATGTGGATCAATGGTGGGCAGCGCGGTGGCACAGTGGTTAGCATTGCTGCCTCACAGCGCCAAGGATCTGGATTCGATTCCCGGTTTGGGTCACTGTCTGTGTGGAGTCTGCACGTTCTCCCCGTGTCTGCGTGGATTTCCTCCGGGTGCTCCGGTTTCCTCCCACAGTCCGAAAGACGTGCAGGTTAGGTGAATTGGCCATGCTAAATTCTTCCTCAGCGTACCCGAACAGGTGTTGGAATATGGTGACTCGGGGATTTTCGCAGTAACCTCATTGCGGTGTTAATGTAAGCCTACTTGTGACACTAATAAATAAACTTTAAACCTTCCTGTTTCACTCACAGGTCCCACAATTCTAGTGCCCACAAATCACAAAGATAATCTATATTGGTATTTCCTACATGAATCACAAGCACCGATAAAACACCTTCGCCAACTGTTAGGACGCATGGGTGAATCATCAGTATTAGCAACAATTTCTTAACTCTTCTCTTATTCACTCACTATTCCAAACACAATTACTTGCTGAAACAGTGGGCAGACACCCAGGTTATCTGTGGCCATCACTGGCAGGTACCTTGCATGACGTCCTTTCAATCCCTAAGTGAAACACACGTAAGCTGCAGGTAAAGATCACACATAGGAAAACAAGGCAATGGTCCTTAATGTTCATAATGCATCAAGCTGAAACAGGAATATACCAAGGAATCATTTCAGTTCAATAATAGGAGGACCTCTTCAACTTTTGTAACAAATGTCCCTTTGTACATCACCACCAAATATTTGTTGCCCAATTTTAGATCCGAAGTGGAATTCTTTAGCCCCAGTATTAATCAAAAGGACTGTTCCAGGAGGGGTGGGTTGGAAATCTTTCTAGATTTTGAATCTTCAGGTTTTGCGATGAGGATGATATGAACCCTCTTGACATGATGAAAAGTCAACTGTTCAATGGTCAATGTTAAAATGGAATATGGAAGTGTTTCAGATGGTTTCATGAAGACCAGCACCCATGGTACTTCCCATGGAGGGGAGGGTGGGGGAAGACATACGTTCTCCCAGCAATAGGAGGAAGAGACTTGCTGCTGCTACCAAGAAGGCGTGGTTAGAGATGGTTGAGCTGAGAGTAGCTGGAGAATACTGTGCAATGACTTTATCAGGTCAGGAAAAGTGAGTGCCCTGATTCACCAATAGCCTGTGGCGCACAACATCCCTCCCCTTCATTATCATGTGCATTCCCATCGCACCATCTTAAGTTACAGCAGCGTCTATCAGGAACTTTTTTAATACACTTTGTCACCACCCCACGTATCCATCCACAGCTGCTATTCACCCTAATCCTTACACGTTGTGATGCACCTGTCTGTTAGTCATCCTCACCAAAAGCCACTGCATCCATTGAGTGATCTTCACTCATTCACACGTCTGTTCTTTCACCCCGTGTAAGGATGGTTTTAAAAAGCACAAAACGCAAGGGAGGAGGAGGGCCACCACAACCTGTGCAGCTCACAGATGCAGAGAAGGCAGCCATGGAAATGTGGCACATTTGATTTACTGTCAACATGTAATTAAGCGACTAGGAATTCACAGATGACAATCACCAGAACAGATACTGACATTTCAGTGGATCCGCTTCAAGAGTTAGCTGGGTTTTCATAATTTACAGTGACTATAGATAGATTCTAAATGCAAGGAACTACGGGGAAGCCGAGTTGAGGGGCACAATCCTCTCCAAACTCTGTTCAGCCGAACACAGATGCTTATCGTCAGGCACTATTGTTAAGATGGAGAATGGTAGATGTTCAACAGCAACTTTGCAAGATGCTGACAGAGTTGCCACACACAGGGTTGAATTTTAGTCAGCTCACCTCCAGTCCTGGTGGTGGCACTGGAAGTGGGTGGCATCACCACTCATGAAGAATCCAGCTGGCCAATTGCGATCACTCAGCGGGCGGCCACTTTGCATTAATGAGGTGCAGGGCCTGTCCTCTTGCAGGACAGGGACAGGCAATGAGGCCCCAATCCGGGCATCATTCTCCTCTTCTTCAATCTTATCCTCATCAGAAGATACTTGTTGAGCACCTTGGTCAGCCTCCAGCTGCAATCCCCTCTGCAGTGCAATGTCGTGAAGGCTACGGAACACCACTCTGGGTGGAATTTTACGGCCCTGTCGTGCAGAGGAGAGACTGTAAAATGCAGAGAGCCATTCAAACTCCATTGACATTGGCAGGACTGTAAAATCCTGCTGGTGTTAAATCCCGCCCGATAAGTTTGAAGATCCTCAGCAGCAAGACTTGAAGGAAAAGCTCTAGGCACCTGAAGCGTATCTTCAACATTTCAATGTCTTACTCAGTGACACACCTGATGGTCAGGTAATACTCCTGCGCCTCATTGAGGGGCTGGAACCCATACCATCCTGTAAAAATAATTTGAAAATCACCTTGCTGTCATAACCTAATAATCAAAATGCCAGTGCCCTGCCAGTGATAATGATAATCAATGATTAAGTGTGGGTTACTTACACACATCCAAACGTCAGTGATTGCGGAAGTGCTTGAAACTTTTACATTTTTTCTTCCCAATCAGTCCCACGCACCCTCAGGGGTTAACATTCCCGCTTCTGTATCTGCTGAGTTTGCCTTGGATAGTATACAACTTAGTTTTGAAAGTAATGATTTGGAAAGAGTCTTTGATGGTGCTGCGGAGATACATTGCAATGAGTTATTGGGTCATTAAAAAGACTAATTTAAACTTAAGTCAATGCCACCCTCATTACTATCAGCCAGAGAAGGAGAAATACTTCCAATCATTATCTCGCAGTACCTGCTGAAAAGGATGTATGGATCAGGGCAGAATGAGGTGTGACTGTAATCTCTTCCCCCTTCAAGCTCCCCCATCAGCTTTAATCCCCAGGCAAATATATTAAGAACAGAACCTCTAGTAAGCAACTAAAAGGTGGGCATCACCAGTGAATCTAAATTTCAGCAATCTCACCATTATAAAGAATGGAAGGATATGGAGTTGAAATGCATTGCAAGAAAAAAACCCAGAATTTGTGAAAGTAAGAGATCGTTTCTGCATTGTATTTACGCTTCAGAAACAAACAGTGGAGATCTAAAAACCTTTGCGGTGTCCAAGTACACAGATCATCAAAAGGTCATGAACAGGTCCAGAAAATAATCAGAAATACTAATGGAAAGCTGGACTTGATATCAAGAGGACTGGAATATGAAGGGCTAAAAGTCATGCTTCAACTATCCAATGCCCTGGTTGTACCACACCTGGAGTACTGTGAGTATTTTTACCTATTGCACCTAGGAAGGATATCTTGGCCTTAGAGGGAATGCAGTGCCAAGCTGGTGAAGGTACAACAGAGCCCTACATCTATGGTAAACAGCAAAAGCAGCATGTGATAGAGCTAAGTGATCCCATAACCTACGTATCAGATCAAAGCTCCGCAGTCCTGTCACCTCCAGTTGTGTAAGGTAGTAAGACAGTTAAACAACTGACCAGAGGCTGAGACCTCACAAATATCCCCATCCTCAATGATGGCAGAGCCCAGCATGTCAGTCCAAAATACAGGGCAGAAGTATTTGGACTCAGAGGGTTAAATTACATCCCAAACTAGAGATTTATTCCTTTCAATTTAGAAGCTTAAGGGGTGATTTGATCAAAGTTTTCAAGATGTTAAGGAGCATAGTCGGGGTAGATACAGGGTTCCACTGGTTGGTAAATCTATGGAATATTTTAAAAAAGGAAAAAAAGGGGGATTAAGATGGAGGAGAATTTTTAGTCAAAATGGTAATTTTAGCAGCAACTTACAAACAGTACAATTTATGTTTCAACAAACTTAATGGGCTTTCCTGAAACTATGGAGGTGACAATATCATTTCCCCTAACAGGAAATCAATACCTTCAACAGATAATGATGTGGAGATGCCGGTGTTGGACTGGGATGGGCACAGTAAGAAGTCTCACAACACCAGATTCAAGTCCAACAGGTTTATTTGGAATCACGAGCTTTCGGAGCACTTTAGGTCACCTGATGAAGGAGCAGCGCTCCGAAAGCTCATGATTTCAAATAAACCTGTTGGACTTTAACCTGGTGTTGTGAGACTTCTTACTGTTCAACAGATAAAGTTGGAGTGGCAGCCACAGTAACAGGACCCATATGTAGCTCAGCCACATTTTAAGAATGTAAATGCCGGAATAATGAGAAGGCGGCCGAGAGAAAACAGAAGCCAGCAAATCAAGCACCTTCTCAGCCCACAGTCTTCCTTTGCTGCCAATGCAGAGAGTTTGCCATGACAGAGTAGGGCTCATGAACCATCCCACGCTATGCTTAGCACAAGAGTTGAACACCACAGCATAAATCATTGTCTTACCAGATGGAAGGACATTACCAGTGATGAGGGATTTGCGTTGGAAAGATATCTATAGATTGGAGAAGTTGGATTGTTCTCCTGAGAGTAGAGAAGCTTTAGAGGAAGGAAGGATCAATCATCTTATGAGCTAACCCATCGTCATTTGTCATTACTGAGGAAGGAAGTGTGTGAAATCACTTTTTTTATATAGTTAACAATGAGGAACTGTTTCTAGTGGCAGAAGTATTGGTAACCAGAGAGCACAGATTTAAGGTGATTGTCAAAAGAACCAGAGGTAAAAGAAGATTTAAAAATTGCACAGTGAGTTGTGAACCGGAAGGGTTGTTGGAAATAGCTTCAATAATAATTTTCAAAAAGGAATTGGGTAAATAGTAGGAGAGAAAAAAAATTACAGGGTTATGGATATGGGCCTATTTGGATATCTGATGGACTGAATCCTCTCCTTCCGTGCTGTATCATTCTATCATTATATATTATCGTGCCAATTCAGCCCCTCAGAACAGATGGGGGACAGGTGGAGGAGGTGAAGACTGCAATGTTGCGGTTACTATTTAGCATCTTTCCTAAAAATGGACTAGTAACTCAAATGGATCTGACCCCAACCACATATCATTATAGTCTGAAGAGGAGTCTTAAGGCCTCGAAATGTTAACTCAGTTTCTCTCCACGCAGATGCTGCCAGACCTGCTCAGTTTTCCACCATTTTTTGTTTTTATTCCAAATATCCTGATGGTACTCATTGCACAAGCAATGGTCTAAAAAAAATACAGGGCGGGATTTTACGGCCTCACTCGTTCCAGCCCGAGGTCTATGGAGATTTCTGTTGTCAGACCCTCGGAATGATGGAGTTCCGAATGACGGATCTGCAGGACTGCGGTGCATGGCACATAGAAACCTCAGAATGGAAGAGTGAAGGCAAGGGTCGTTATCCAAACTATCAATCTATCTTCGTCCTTACCAGAGGTTGATGGGTCTGCTATGTATTTTGAACATTCTCTATTTCAAATCTTTAGGATGCAAGTCTTCTTTTTAAGTTTATCTTTTTTTCAGACAAAACATAAAATACATTAGACAAACTAAAACATTTCAAATATCAACTGAGGGAAGGGAGTAACTTTCACCAAACCAAACGTTACATGAGGAGCCCCTGAATACTGTCAACAAGAACTTGCATTTATACAGTGCCCTTAATATAAAACCACATCCCAGGGCTTTTCAGAAAAATGGGAGGGAAAATAGAAACTGAGCCTGTGGAAAAGAGATCAAGAGGGGGGACCTTATGCTTGATTAAAGAGCTGGTGAAAAGAATGCTTGAGAGGTAGAGAAATGGATGGCTTTAGGCAGAAAGACTTGATTTATATAATGCCTTTCATACCCTCAGAACCATCGACTTCAGGAAAGTAATGGAGGACATGTCCCTGTCTACATCAACGGTGATGAAGTGGAGATGGTCGAGAACTTCAAGTTTCTAGGTGTTCAGATTACCAACAACCTGTCCTGGTCCCTCCACGCCAATGCTATGAAAGCCCACCGATGACTCTACTTTCTCAGAAGGCTAAGGAAATCGCCATGTCTGCTACAACTCTCATCAATGTTTACAGTGCACCACAAAAAGCATCCTTTCCGGATGTATCACAGCTTGATATGATTCCGGCTCTGACCAAGACTGCAAGAAACTACAAAAGGTTGTGAACTACAAAGGGTAGTCCAGTCCATCACGCAAACAAGCCTCCCATCCATTGACTCCATCTACACTTCCTGCTGCCTCGGAAAAGCAACCAGCATAATCAAGGACCCCATGCATCCCAGACATACTCTCTTCCACCTTCTTCCATTGGGAAAAAGATACAAAAGTCTGAGAACATGTACCAACCATCTCAAGAACAGCTTCTTCCCTGCTGCCATCAGACTTTTGAATGGACCTATCATATATTAAGCAGATCTTTCTCTGCACCTCATCTGTAACTGCAACACTATATTCTACCCTCTCCTTTCCTTCTCCCCTATGTACTCTATGAACGGTATGCTTTGTCGGTATAGCGCGCAAGAAACAATACTTTTCATTGTATCCTAATACATGTGACAATACATAAATCAAATCAAATCAAAGTTTTACACCAATGAAGCACTTTAAATTATTATCACTGTTGTAATATTCGTAGGAAACCCTATATTCATGCTCAGAAAAGTTCTACAAATGACCTTTTGATTATGGTTGGATAATCTGTTTTAGATTATTGGAAAGGAATTCCAGAAACTAAGATCTGGGCAACTACACTAAGAACATGCAAAACCATCCTGGATATTAGTGAGTTAGAAAAACAGCGTTGAAGGTAGCAACAGCAATGGCAGCTTTCTTCGCTGTATCATTTGAGATTTCATCAGTAAAACACAAACGAGCAGGTCTCAAAACAAAACACTGGCTCTGATTGAAGTCATTCCGCCAGCAACCTAGTCCCTCGAAGATCGGGACGGTGTTTTTAAAGGCTGCCCCAAGTGCACAAGAGTTCATCAGGAACCACTCCCACCTCCTCAGCACCACCCCCCCCCATCCACTTGGCACTGTCCGGGCACTGCCCCCTGGCACCAGCAATGCTTGTGCCAGGAAAATGCTTGGGCCAATGCCAGGGAGCTGTGCCTGGGCAGTGCCAGTTAGTAGCCAAGCCTGATCCTCGCCACCACCCTGACTGATACCAAGTTGGGTGGGAGGATGAAATGTGACGAGGATGCAGAGACCCTTCAGAATGATCTGGACAAGTTGGGTGAGTGGGCAAATCAATGACAGATGCAGTATAATTTGGATAAATGTGAGGTTATTCACTTTGGAAGCAAAAACAAAAAGGCAGATTGCTACCTGAAGGCTGTAAATTGGGAGAGGGGAGTGTGAAGCGGGGCCTGGGTATCCTTGTGCATCAGTCACTGAAGGTAAGCATGCAGCGCAGCAGGCGGTAAAGAAGGCAAGTGGCATTTTGGCCTTCATTGCAAGAGGTTTTGAGTACAGGAGCAGAGATATGCTGTTGCAATTATACAGGGCCTTGGAGAGGCCACACCTGGAGTATTGTGTGCAGTTTTGGTCTCCTTTTCTGAGGAAGGATGTTCTTGCTCTCGAGGGAGTGCAGCAAAGGTTTACCAGGCTGATTCCGGGGATGTATGGGGAGAGATTGACTAGGTTAGGATTGTTTTTGCTGGATATCAGACGAATGAGGGGGGAATCTCATTGAGACTTATAAAATTCTAACAGGACTAGACAGGGTAGATGCAGGGAGGATATTCCTGATGGTAGGAGAGTCCAGAACCAGGGGTCACAGTCTGAGGATTCAGGGTAGACCATTTAGGATGGAGGTGAGGAGACATTTCTTCACCCAAGAGTGGTGAACCTGTGGAATTCATTACCACAGAAAGTAGTTGATGCCAAAACATTGAATGTATTCAAGTGGTGGCTGGATATAGTACTTGGGGCGAATGGAATCAAAGGTTATGGGGGAAAAGCAGGATTAGGCGATTGAGTTGGACGATCAGCCATGATCGTAATGAATGGCGGATCGGGCTCAAAGGGCCAAATGCCCTCCTCATACTCCTATCTTCTATGTTCTATGTGATGCATTCACCTGAAATCCTCTGGGAGGTCAATAGGTCTGTTCACCAGGTGAATGCCTTGAGAGTTCAGTCAGGTTTCATGCTGTTCTGCCCTCTCGCTGACGCGAATGGACTTTCCTACCGGCGGGGGGGGGGAGAATGATTGAGGTGTAGAGGCCTGATAATGAGACAATAATATATTCAAATTATGTTCCCAACACTGAATATTGAGAAACGTGCTACGTCTCTGACAGAGTGAGCGGACAATCGCGTTTCGTGTTTATGTCAGCATTAAACGCGATTTGGACTCCTCACGAGATTTTCCATTCCCGTTACCAAACGGGAATGGAAAATGGGATCGTAAAATCCTGGCTGCTGGGTACAAACATAAAACAAGTAATCAGAAACAGGGGCTAATCCCTCCTGTAAGAAAGTCCATCATAAACTGTGAGAATGAAGTCAAAATATATCCTGTCAATACAGCAGAGAACAGAGAACTGGAAGTGTCTTAAGAGATGGCAATTTAATCAGACTCATCTGCCCAGTGTAATGACAAATGCCAGTAACGATGTTGGATCTGGAGGTTCAAGTATTTTCAGATTACCTTATAATCTTCAGGGTATTTTCTATGACTCTATTAAAAAATAAAACTGAATTTTGTCCATTAATTTATAGAAAAAATCACTTACATTTTGATAACTGTATAACAATCAATTCATTATTTAGCAATATAATATAGGATTCCATTATTCATAAACTGGAGAGTGCATATACTTTACCAGTAATACAATGGGAAAAGCAACAATCTATGTAGGCTCACAATCATTGAGCCTATTAACGTTGTACAGATAATATTGTGTGATAGAAATGGTGAGAGCTCAACTGACAGCATTACGCCCCACGGATAAGGCAAGTCACACTTCACTGAGTTGATGACACTCCTGGTAAAAGGAAACTGGAAATGAGAAAGTGAGTTGAGGAATAGCATCAGCTGGTTGGCTACGTGCCACATACCTCAGTACTTTACAGCTAAAATAAGCAGCTCTTGCTTCACTGTGGTAGACCAGCAAATGACTGACCTGCAGCCAACTACCGCAGTTTGTTCTCAAGCCGGCTTTGGAATGACATTACTGGAATTCCTCGACTTAAAATGAACTGTTATGATGTGCATCCTGGGCTCAATTGTCCATCAAACACTGTTTTCCCGCTGAATCGCAGGCATAAAAATTTCACTCTCATTTTCAGACTGTTTGGCTTGCCTAATGAGGAGAGCTTTGCTTAGCATAATTCAGCAAGACAGTTTGCTCTGTTCACAGCGTCCATGTGTTAAGCTGCATCCTAATGGTTTCTTTTCATTTGCTTTACTGCAGTAATGAAAAAGTATGTTCAAATAGAGGAAACCGGAGCACCCAGAGGAAACCCATGCAGACACGGGGAGGACGTGCAGACTCCGCACAGACAGTCACCCAAGGCCGGGAATCAAACCCCGGGTCCCCTACACTGAGAGGCAGCAGTGCTAACCGCTGTGCCACCGTGCTGAGACTTTAACTCAGGGCTTCACCTCTATGCCATCAGGCAATTTCTCTCCCAAAAATGACGGGGGAACAACAGCCAATGGGCGGGTGGATTACAAGGAGAAAGCAGTTCTCTGTTGGGGCATGAAGGAATGGTCCTCAGCACTCAGGTAAGTTGTATGAGGTGGCGATTGTCCAAGACAGGGGTGGCATGAATTTTTCTATAGGGTCCCAGAACAGCTCTTCTTTTCATAGAATCTCATAGAAACTGACAGTGCAGAAGGAGGCCATTCGGCCCATCGAGTCTGCACCGACCACAATCCTACCCAGGGCCTATTCCCCATAACCCCATGTACTTACCCTAGCTAGTCTCCCTGACACTAAGGGGCAATTTAAGAACAAAGAACAAAGAACAATACAGCACAGGAACAGGCCCTTCGGCCCTCCAAGCCCGCGCCGCTCCCTGGTCCAAACTAGACCATTCTTTTGTATCCCTCCATTCCCACTCCGTTCATATGGCTGTCTAGATAAGTCTTAAATGTTCCCAGTGTGTCCGCCTCCACCACCTTGCCTGGCAGCGCATTCCAGGCCCCACCACCCTCTGTGTAAAATATGTCCGTCTGATATCTGTGTTAAACCTCCCCCCCTTCACCTTGAACCTATGACCCCTCGTGAACGTCACCACCGACCTGGGGAAAAGCTTCCCACCGTTCACCCTATCTATGCCTTTCATAATTTTATACACCTCTATTAAGTCTCCCCTCATCCTCCGTCTTTCCAGGGAGAACAACCCCAGTTTACCCAATCTTTCCTCATAACTAAGCCCCTCCATACCAGGTAACATCCTGGTAAACCTCCTCTGTACTCTCTCCAAAGCCTCCACGTCCTTCTGGTAGTGTGGCGACCAGAACTGGACGCAGTATTCCAGATGCGGCCGAACCAACGTTCTATACATCTGCAACATCAGACCCCAACTTTTATACTCTATGCCCCGTCCTATAAAGGCAAGCATGCCATATGCCTTCTTCACCACCTTCTCCACCTGTGACGTCACTTTCAAGGATCTGTGGACTTGCACACCTAGGTCCCTCCGCGTATCTACACCCTTTATGGTTCTGCCATTTATCATATAGCTCCTCCCTACATTATTTCTACCAAAATGCATCACTTCGCATTTACCAGGATTGAACTCCATCTGCCACTTCTTTGCCCAAATTTCCAGCCTATCTATATCCTTCTGTAGCTTCTGACAATGCTCCTCACTATCTGCAAGTCCTGCCAATTTTGTGTCGTCCGCAAACTTACTGATCACCCCAGTTACACCTTCTTCCAGATCATTTATATAAATCACAAACAGCAGAGGTCCCAATACAGAGCCCTGCGGAACACCACTAGTCACAGGCCTCCAGCCGGAAAAAAACCCTTCCACTACCACCCTCTGTCTTCTGTGACCAAGCCAGTTCTCCACCCATCTAGCCACCTCCCCCTTTATCCCATGAGATCCAATTTAGCATGGCCAATCCACCTAACCTGCACATCTTTGGACTGTGGGAGGAAAGTAGAGCACCCGGAGGAAACCCACGCAGACACGGGGAAAATGTGCAAACTCCACACAGACAGTGACCCAAGCCGGGAATCGAACCCGAGTCCCTGGCGCTGTGAGGCAGCCGTGCTAACCAGTGTGGCACCATTGGTCCCACAAGGAAAATCAAAATGAGACTTTTAAGACCTACTTCTTTTGGTCTCCACTGACCCCAATTCTGCAAATGGATCTAATGTGCAATCTGAAATAACTTCCCCACTCAAAACCCAGATTAAAATAACAACCGGGCATTGATGGCATCATGCCCCTATCTCCACATTCATGAAGGAACTCTGCCAGTTTTCAGTAAGTGCGCCTCTCGCCTGTTCAGATCAGCAGGTTACATTCGAAGCCTGTGGGATCATTATGGAACATTAAGAATGTGGGTGAGTCTCACGAGTGGTTTGAACTATGCACTTGCTCAGTTTGCAGTTTTTTGTGGGTTGCTATCTTCAGCTGCTCTGCAAATATCAACTGCTTCAGGCTGCTCAGTCCTTTGCAAACTGTCTCCCCAGTTTGAATAAAACACAGCTCTTTTTTTATGTTGACATTTTAGTGTGGACCTCCGTCATTCAATTAATGGAAAATTTAAAAAAAACAAAAGTGAAAACTCTTCTGTTTTGTTTTTTTAATGATCCGGGAGAATGTTAAGAGACCGGCCAGAATTATAATCTTTAAACGATTACAATGATTTATTACAAAAGAGTAAACAATATGAAAGAAATATAAGCAATGAGTCTCACTGCCTTCTGCCAGTCGGGAACCTCAGTAATGATGGCTGGCTGGAGGTCGAGAGTTTGATTTGATTTGATTTATTATTGTCACATGTATTAACATACAGTGAAAAGTATTGTTTCTTGAGCGCTATACAGACAAAGCATACCGTTCATAGAGAAGGAAATGAGAGAGAGCAGAATGTAGTGTTACAGTCATAGCTAGGGTGTAGAGAAAGATCAACTTAATGCAAGGTAAGTCCATTCGAAAGTCTGACAGCAGCAGGGAAGAAGCTGTTCTTGAGTCGGTTGGTACGTGACCTCAGACTTTTGTATCTTTTTCCCAATGGCACCGTTTGTGATCCCGGTCCGAGGTGAAGTCTAGTGTACCCAGGTCAAAGCCCTCCTTTTACAATGTGGCACAAACAACTTCTGTGTGAGACATGGTATAAACATACAGATTGGGATACCTGTGATTACGGTGATGCTATCATATGGTGCAAAACACAGCTGCATCCCAGCCTTAGGTTCCCACACTATGGGTATGCTAAGTTGGCTGGCCATACAAAACCTGCATTCATCTTTTTCCAGTGTAGGCATGTCCAGTCCCATTGATCCATTTAAAGCTGCAGTAAGGTGCCACTTGAGATGCCAACAATGATGTGGGTGACCAGAAGTCAAATGGGAAATGACAGATCCTGGAATTTGGAATCAGGCCAAGTGCACATCCATGGGATAGATCGGATGGATTTTCCATCTTGCTCCAGATCCACCCCATAAAAGACTCTGGAGGAATTCCAAACTGATGTGTTTAATGATCAATCTTTTCTCTGACCACTAGATGACTCTATAAGGTTCAGTATTTTAAGCATAGCAGATTGAATGTTTAGCCCACCCAGAAAATACACAGATGCTAACACGGACATAGGGGCCTATTTATATTCACTAGTGCAACTGGATCAAGAGAAGTAGCTTAAGAAAATTCCTTTTTTTAGCTCCATCATTTTTGTTTGGTGCCATGAACAATGTGAGGACAACACCAGTGCAATGTTCAAGTAAAGGAAACTCAGAAACCCCCAGGAAACAACTAGGTGACAAGGTTAAAACAGGTCCAGCTGTCAATGCACATAATCAATACATTGAAGTATCACTCTTCATATCGCATTGCTCTCCTACCCAGCATTCCAAAGCTCAAAGAGGCAGGCACGGTGACAGTGATGGTCTGCACTGGTCACTAGGAGGTGTATGAGAGCTGGAATTTATTCTCCCTATTCTGGTCAACATAAGAAAGACGGCAGGTCATGATAATTGCTTGTTTCTCCGACTGGAGGATGGTGGTGTTACAATCCCCATAGAGACTGAGAACTTTTAAAAAAAGAAATTCAAACTTCCTGGTGATTACTGAAAGGATGACAAAACAAGGTTTCAGGCTTTAAGACTTCTTCAGTAACTAAAAACATTATTGAATAAACATTGTCACTTTAAATTACTGAACCATACTTTTCCCCTGTCACTTTTAACACTATCCAAAACCCACTTCACAGGTATACTTTACAATGTCCCTGAAGTGGTTATTTGATTTTCCCATTCTCATTCCTGAGAGTTTCCTTCAATTCTATTTCTTTCCCAGCTTTGTAACGTTTACAGCAGAATCGTGAGGGATTTTCCTGGAGGTTCCCAATCTACCTCAAGCTAGGCGAATCTACCAACCTTGTTTCATATCCTCATGAATTTGTTCTTTTCAATCTGGGCATAAGCTTCCACCCACATTTTTGTGCCATGAAACATGGAGACATTTGGCCCCGCTTGAATCACAAAGAGTTAGTATGCAGGTACAGCAAGTGATTAAGAAGGCAAATTGGCATTTATATTAATGATTTAGATGAGAATTTAGGAGGCATGGTCAGTAAGTTTGCAGATGACACCAAGATTGGTGGCAAAGTAGACAGTGAAGAAGGCTATCTCGGATTGCAACAGAATCGAGGTCAATTGGGCCAGTGGGCTGATGAATAGCAGATGAAGTTTAATTTAGATAAATGCAAGGTGATGCATTTTGGTAGATCAAACCTGGGCAAGACTTACTCAGTTAATGGTAAGGCATTGGGGAGAGTTACAGAACAAAGAGATCTAGGGGTACATGTTCATAGCTCCTTGAAAGTGGAGTCATAGGTGGGCAGGGTCTTGAAGAAGGCATTCAGCATGTTTAGTTTCATTGGTCAGAACATTGAATACAGGAGTTGGGACGTCTTGTTGAAGTTGTACAAGACATTGGTAAGGCCATACTTGGAATACTGTGTGCAATTCTGGTCACCCTATTATAGAAAGGATATTATTAAACTAGAAAGAGTGCAGAAGAGATTTAGGATGCTACCGGGACCTGATGGTTTGAGTTATAAGGAGAGGCTGGTTAGACTAGGACTTTATTCCCTGAAGCTTAGGAGGCTTAGGGGTGATCTTATAGAGGTCTATAAAATAATGTGGGGCATAGATGAGGTAGATAGTCAACATCTTTTCCCAAAGGGGACTCTAAAACTAGCGGGCATAGGTTTAAGGTGAGAGGGGAGAGATACAAATGGGTCCAAAGGGGCAATTTTTTCACACAGAGGGTGGTGAGTGTCTGGAACAAGCTGCCAGAGGTAGTAGTAGAGGTGGGTACAATTTTGTCTTTTAAAAAGCATTTAGACAGTTACATGGGTGAAGTAAAAAAGTAAAGTAAATTTATTAGTCACAAGTAAGGCTGACGTTAACGCTGCAATGAAGTTACTGTGAAATTCCCCGAGTCACCATACTCCGGCACCTTTTCAGGTCAATGCACCTGACCAGCACATCTTTCGGACTGTGGGAGGAAACTGGAGCACCCGGAGGAAACCTACACAGACACGGGGAGAACGTGCAAACTCCACACAGACAGTGACCCAAGCCGGGAATCGAACCCAGTCCCTGGTACTGTGAGGCAGCAGTGCTAACCATTGTGCCACCATGCCACCCAGATTGGTATAGAGGGATATGGGCCAAATGCCGGTAATTGGAACTAGCTTAATGGTAAAAACTGGGCGGCATGGACAAATTGGGTCAAAGGACTTGTTCCATGCTGTAAACCTCTATGACTTTATGACCATTGCCATTTATTGCAAGGACAATTGAATATAAAAATAGGGATGTTTTGCTACAGTTGTACAAAATGTTACTGAGACCACTGCTGGAAGTTTGCCACCCCGCCTGCCACGGGAATCACAATGAGCGAGGAGTGGACAATGGGAAGGTCTGTTGATCTTGAGCGGGATTTTCTGGTTTCGGGACAAGCAAGGCTGTAAAATCCCGTTACAAACCCGGAGTACTGTGCACAGTTTTGGTCTCCTTATATAAATGGATATAAATGCATTAGAATCACTTCAGAGAAGTTTCAATGGATTGATACCTGGGATATCATATGAGGAGAGATTAGACAGTCTTGGCTGTATCCATTGGAGTAGGAAGAATGAGAGGGTGGCCTTGTTAAAACATATAAGATCCTGAAGGGACTTGACAAGGGGGATGCTGATAGGATGTTTCTCCATGTGGGAAAGACTAGAATGAGGGTTGAAAAATAAGGGGCCTTCTATTTAAGACAGAGATTAGGAGAATTTATTTTTCTCAGAGGGTTATTAATCTTTGGAAATTTCTTTCCGGGGGGGGGGGTGCAGTTCATTGAATATTTTTAAGACAGAGGTAGATAGATTTCTGATTAACAAGGGAGTCAAAGGTTATCAGGGATAAGTGGAAATGTAGAGTTGAGGTCACAATCAGATGAACTTATTGAATGGCAGAGCAGACTCAAGGGACCGAATGGCCTACTCCTGCTCCTAATTCGCATGTTCATATGATCCTGGCGGACTGCCTGTGGCCGTGAATTTTTGGGGATATCTTAGATATTCCATTTCAGGAAATTGAAAACAAATAAGGCTCTTGAGGAATACAAAGATAGCAGCAAAGAGCTTAAAAAGGGATTTAGGAGGGCAGAAAGGGGCCATGAAATGTCCTTGGCAGGCAGGGTTAAGGAGAATCCCAAGACTTTTTATGCACATATAAGGAGGAAGAGGGAAGAGCTAAGGAAGGGTAGTCCACTTAAGGACAGTGGATGGAATTTGTGTGTGGAGCCAGATAAGATGGGTGAAGTCCTTAACGAGTACTTTGCATCAGTACTCACAAAGGAGAAGGATGTGATGGATGATGAGTGTAGAAAGGAGGATGTTGACATTCTACAACATGTTGAGATAAAAAGGGAGGAGCTGTTGGAGGTTTTGAAAAATAATAAGGTGGACAAGTCCCCAGGGTCAGATAGGGTCTATCCCAAAATACTGAGAGAGGTGAGGGAAACCCCTCTCCTCTCAAAGCCCATTTCCATGGCAATGTGAATCACATGGCTCTTGTATCCAGGTAGAAATGCTGATTAACTATCCTTGAAGCCCCAACTGTTTATCTTGGAAGTAAATAGACAGTTTAAAACAGAACTGTTTATTTGCGGAAGGATATATTGGCCTTGGAGGGAGTGCAGAGAAGGTTTACCAGGTTGATACCAGAGATGAGGGGTGTTGATTATGAGGAGAGACTGAGCAGATTGGGTTTGTACTCGTTGGAATTTAGAAGTCTGAGGGGGGATCTTATAGAGACCTATAAGATAATGAAGGAGCTGGATAGGGTAGAGGTGGAGAGATTCTTTCCACTTAGAAAGGAAGCTAGAACTAGAGGGCACAGCCTCAAAATAAAGGGGGGTCAGTTTAGGACAGAGTTGAGGAGGAACCTCTTCTCTCAGAGGGTGGTGAATCTCTGGAATTCTCTGCCCACTGAAGTGGTGGAGGCTATCTCGTTGAATATGTTTAAATCACGGATAGATGGATTCCTGATCGGTAAGGGAGTTAGAGGTTATGGGGATCAGGCGGGTAAGTGGAACTGATCCACTTCAGATCAACCATGATCTTATTGAATGGCGGGGCAGGCTCGAGGGGCTAGATGGCCTACTCCTGCTCCTATTTCTTATGTTCTTATGTTTACAAGTTGACATTATCAACACTTTTCTGGGACATTGGAGACTCACAGTCCATCTACAATTAGCACACGGACAGCTGCCATTGCCTCCAAGTGTAAACACCTTGCACCTTCTCCCTAATAAAACAATTTGGATCTCCCTCCATCACCCCGCCCCCCCCCCCCCACTGTCAACCACCTCCCCCCCCCCCCCCCCCATCAACCCTTCACCCATTTAACCTCAACCAATCAAATAACTAAAGCTTTTTGTCAGGCTAACTTCAGAATATGTCACATGACCCTCGGCATTCGTTTGTTGGCACCATAGCCTTATAGGGGCCATTGGTATCATATTGCTTCTTCTCTGAATTTTTATCAGCCTTCCTCAGTCCACATCCCAATATTATCCATCCATTCCAGTTTTCTTATTTCTCTTCTATTTTTACCCTCAATTTCTTCTTCAATTGGTGCCAGGACAAGGCTGCCAGGTCTTGGTTTTCAATGTCCATACTTGGCTAACTTTCTCTCGCTAACTGGGCTTAGCAACCTCCTTGATTTCTACTCTTGATCTGACCCACTCACTTGTCTTTCTGTCCATCCAGCTGATTCTGAGCACCCTCTACAATGCCCACTTTTCAAAAACTGTTATCCTCCTTTCATCCTCCTTCTTCAGAGCCCATCTCTCGCATCCATGGAATGCAACACTCCACATTAGTGATTGTTTCTTTTGCTTCACGCTGAAGTTTTTGGACTTTTTGGGCTTTCTAAAGCTACTTAAGTCACTGGTCATACTCTTGTAACTAATTTAACCAGGATTTCATTCTTGGTTGTAACTTTGGAGTTTATCATCAAGCCAAGGTTCTTGAATTTGTCCACTGCCTTTATCTCAGTGCTTATCAATATTAACTTTTCTATCATCATTTAGAGCCTTATCAATGGACTTTACCTCAATTATATTCACTCCAAAAGACTAGGCCTGCCATAGTCTCTGGCTACCAGTGTGTGCTGTCTGCATGCTTGAAGTTCCAAATGCTACAACCCCCTATGATGCAGCCACATCTCTCTGCTAACCCTTCCTATACAAGCATCATTATTTTCTCTCCTATGGCATTAAACAGTATGGGTGGCAAAAGATACTCCTGCCCTACTCCCTTCTCAAGCCAAAATTGGTTTTTATGTCCATCACTAACTCTGTTGAGCCTTGAAGCATTTCTGTATAGGTTTTCTATTAGTCACATTTGGGTGCACCACAGTCTATTTGTCTTTCATAAAGTATCATGCTGCACAGTGTTGGAAGCTTTGCCCATAGTCTCTGAATGAGCCAAAGCTGGGTTTCCTGTTTATTTTCACATTTCTCCAGGGGATATTTGCGCACAAGCATAGCATCAGTTATATCCTTTCCAGGAATGAATCCAAACTGTTCCCCTGCCACTTTTCTGTTCACAGAGGGGTGACTCTCTGCCTGATAACATCAAGTAGTACTTTAGATGCCTAACTGTTGAGCCTTAGCATATGTTTTGGACAGTCCTATGTGCCTGCTATCTTGGGCACTGTGACCATCTCAGATATAGTCCACTTGCAACGCAGTTCATTTGTTGTTCATATCTCATCAATAATCTCTTGCACTGCACCTACTACTGTTTCACCTCCCTTCATTTTGACCCCTTTCATTTTACCTTAAATTAAAATCACAGTCCCAAAACATTGCAATCTTATAAAACTCATAATTATAACAGTAGTCAGTGGTGTTCTTCAAAGGTGAGTGTTGGGACCAGAGCATTTTTTGATAAATGTAGAAATGGCTTAGATATTGGAATAAAGAGTAAAACTGCAAAATTTGCCAATGATAGCAAAGTTGGAGGAATGGCAAAGTGTGAGGATGATACCAATCGACTACAACAGGACATGGATAGGTCAACTAACGGAATGAGCAGACATGTGGCCATTGGAGTTTAATGAAGAGCATTGTTAGGTGGTGCATTTTGGCAGAAGGGTGAGCGAGAGACAAAATTAATTTTATGGCACAGTTCTAAAGAGTGTGCATGGACAGAGGGACCAGGGTATTCATGCATAGATCTGTGAAGGTGGCAAGACAGATTGAAAGAGTAGTTTACAAAGCAGATGGGATCTTGATTTTCATAAATAAAGGTATTGAATATAAAAGCAGTGTATTTATGCTAAATCTTTGTAAAGCTCTTGTTAACAGAATATGGTGTGCAGTTCTGGTTACCGTGCTTTAGGAAGGATCAGAGGGTCCTTTAGACCAGAGGCTGTAGAGGAGATTTACCAGAATGGTTCCAGGGATGAGGGATTTTAGCCACAAGGTTAGTTGGAGAAGCTGGAGTTATTCTCCTTGGAGCAAAGTGAGACGATTTGATAGAAATGACAGATTTAGATAAGATAGAGGAGGTCTGATAGAAACACAGAAACTAGAAGCAGGAGTAAGCCAAATGCCCATCAAGCCTGCTCTGCCACTCATTTTGATGGTGTGTGATCATCAAATTCAATATCCCGATCCCCCTTCCCCCCACATCCCTTGATCCCTTTAGCCCTTAGAGATATATCTAATTTTTTCTTGAAGTTCCAAATACTACGACCCTCAATGATTCAGCCACATCTCTTTGCTAATGGCACAGTAGGTAGTGCCCTGCCTCTGAGCCTGTAGTTCTGGGTTTGAGCCCTATCCCAGGGTTTGATGGCTGAGGTAGCAACAGGCTAGCAATCTGTCCCAGAAAATTCTAGCTTTGGGAATGGATATGAGGACAGGAGTATGTGCTTTTTCTGCCTCATGTGCCTGTAGGCATGGAAGAGATTCTGGATGGGTGGACATGGATGGAGATAAGATAGAAAGAAAAGCTGTTCCCAATAGCTGATGATACACAGTCTATGAAACACAGATTTTTTTTTAGACAAGGGGCACATGCCATCTGTAGTGACAAGATTTGAACTTGAGTCCCCAGATCTTGCTCTGGGTTTCTTGCATTGCATGTGCACATCTAAATGCTTCCCAAATGTTATGGGGGGTCTCTGCCTCCACCACCCTTTTAGGCAGTAAGTTCCAGACTCCCACCTCCTTCTAGGTGAAAAAGTTTTCCCTCATATCCCCTCCCAACCTTCTGCCCATCACCTTAAATCTATGCCCCCTGGTCATTGATCCCTCCACCAAGAGGAAAAGTTGCGTCTTGTCTAGTCTATGTCTCTCACAATGTTATACATCTCAGTCATGTTCCCCCTCAGTCTCTTCTGCTTCAAGGAAAACAACCCGAATCTAACCAAACTCTCTTTATAACTAAAACTCTCCAGCCCAGGCAACATTCTGATAAATCTCCTCTGCACCCTTTCCAGTGCTTTCACATCCCTGCTATAATGTGGATTCCAGAACCACACACAATACTTTAGCTGTGGCCTAAGCAACATTTTATATAGTTTCAGCATAACCTTCCTGCTCTAACTCTATGACTCAGCTAAGAAAGGCAAATATAACATATTCATTCTTAACCACTTTATCCGCCTGTCCTGCTACCTTACGGGACTGGTGTACATTTATATAAACCACAAATAGCAAGGGCCCCAACATTGATTCCTGCTGGAGCCCACTGGACAGTCTTCCAGTCTGAAAAATGACCTTCACCCATCATCCTCTGCTTCCTGCCACTCAGCCAATTCTGGGTCCCAATTTGCCAAATTTGCCAATTGGGTGCAGATCAAAGGCAAAAATAGCTCTGTGCAGCAAAAAATGTCTTGAAAATCAATTCCAAGGCAGTAAAAGCACACCCTCAGAATAAGTTCTGTGAACAAAAGCCTTTCACTTAATCAAAGATACAGTTATCATAGATCAGAATTTACAGGTTCTCCAGCCTGTCAGTCTCTGGGTCCTGCTACCCGCCGCTGTCCTTTTGCCTTGTTCAACCTGACGGGTTCTAGGAAGCTGAGCTAACTTGCGCACTCGCAGCTTAAGCCAGAATCCATGGAATCCATGGCTTTTGGCATATGTTAGTGGTGGAGCTGTATGTCCCATGAGAGATTCTGCGCACTCGCAAACACACTCTGGTTAAATCTGGAAGTTGGCAGTGTTCTGCTGGCATCTTGACACGCCAGCAGTTTTCGACATTTTAACCTCCCACACAAAGCGACAGCTGCCTACCCTAGCAAATTAAAACATCCCCCGTAGTATTCTTTAACAAGGACAGTCTCCAGTTAATTAATCATGGCTGATGCAGTAGCAGAGATGGGTGTGTCAAAATTGGCCATAGCAACATTGTGCTAAGAACGTGGGTGATGAATAGAGAAAACCATCCAGTGTATTACTCTGTAACAGCCATCTTCTTTGAATAGCACTATCCAAGATTATTCATCCATCTCAGTGACTGGAACAAACGTTTGGGACTGTAGTTTAGCTCTTGGCCAACTCAGTTTAACATTGTCCTTTCCCTCCAACCCTCCCACCTCGCACCCCACACTCCATCTCCAGCCAGGCTTCTTTGCAGTGACTCAGGCCAGGAAATGTTCATGTGTGCATGTCACAACAGGAGCAAGCTCAGCTGTGAGTACTTGACATTCACCAAATAAAGTACCACTAAAACAATCACTGCGGCTTGGTGGCACAGTGGTTAGCACTGCTGCCTCACAGTGCCAGTGACCCGGGTTCGATTCCTGGTTTGGATCACTGTCTGTGCAGAGTCTGCATGTTCTCCCCGTGCCTGCGTGGGTTTCCTCCGGATGTTCTGGCTTCCTCCCATGGTCCAAAAAAACTGCTGGTTAGGTGCATTGGTCATGCTAAATTCTCCCTCAGTGTACCCAAACAGGCACCGGAGTGTGGTGACTAGGGGATTTTCACAGTGACTGCATTGCAGTGTTAATGTAAGCCTAAAAGCAAAATTCTGCGGATGCTGGAATCTGAAACAAAAACAGAAAATGCTGGAAAATCTCAGCCGGTCTGACAGCATCTGTGGGGAGAGAATAGAGCCAACATTTCGCGTCAGAATGACCCTTCATCAGTGTGGGTCATCCTTCATAAGAGCAGTCATTGAGCTCAAAATGTTGGCTTTATTCTCTTCCCACAGATGCTGTCAGACCTGCTGAGACTTTCCAGCATTTTTTGTTTCTGTTGTTAATGTAAGCCTACTTGTGACACCAATAAATAAACTTTATCTGGGCCAAACCAGGAAGAATGACAGATAGGCAATGTGCCAAAGTGCTTCCCAATAATGAAACTTTACTCAGCAAGACTCAACACTGCAGGAGAAATGGGGAGAGAAAGCTTGGCCGGAGGTGAGGGGTTGGTGGGTGGGCGGGGGGGCGGGGGGGGGGGGGGGGGATGGGGTACAATGTGTGGAGGGAAAATAAAATGCTAAGCTGAAATGTTCGGATTAGCCAAGGAGCTAACCTATAGTCCCAAATGTCTAAACTAAAAGCAAATTACTGCAGATGCTGGAATCTGAAACCAAAAGAGAAAATGCTGGCAAATGAGCTCTGACAAAGGGTCATCTGGACTCGAAACGTCAACTCTTTTCTCTCCTTACAGATGCTGCCGCACCTGCTGAGATTTTCCAGCATTTTCTCTTTTAGTCCCAAATATCTGTTCCAATCATTACGATGGATGAAAAAGATTGGCTGATGCAATCTGAGGAAGAGCAGGGTATCTTGGCTAACATTCTTCCCTCAACCAATACTACTGGACTGGTCCAATTCAAATTCAAAATGGGTTGGGACTTTTGCCCTAAGCCGCTGTATTATCTTTATTCAGGAATTACATTGCCCATATTTTTGCTTTTCCTAATTGCTGTGCATCCTGCATTGTGCTTATCTGATCTATTAAGACCTTTTTATTTGATGAACTGTTTACAGCTGACCTATAAACAAAACCATCATAGGACTGGTCTTATTGTTTGTGAAGCATTTCTATATTTACCCTGTTGAAGTAAACAGGAAACCCTGCGCTCGCAGCTCTGAGTTGCGGGGGTGGGTGAAGAGAGGTTGAAAAGATAACCCGCCTAGGTGAAAGGCCATTAATCACAAACAGGAAATTCGTCTTCGATAACATTTAAGAATCTAAACATCAGTCGAACCCACACACTGCAGGAACATGACTTCACATCTTTCACCGTGAGAATAACGTCAATGGCGCTTAATGTGAAGGACAATGTGTATTCCCCCCAATTCAAAACATGGTGCATGACGTGTGATGCAATACTTACTTCTGCACCTGCCCTTGGAAAAATCTCTCCCCAGTTCGCTTACAACTGCACTTTCAAAATCCAAGCTCGCTAGCCTTCGGCCCACTGTTCACAACATTTCGGCAGCAAATTATATGTTCAACCATATCTTCACCACCATCTTTGATGTTCTAATCTCCAATAAAAGCATTATTCTTTCACACCCCCACTGTTCGTGTGGTATGGTACTCATCTCCATTTTCCATCGTCCAAAGGGCACAGAATTGATAGGCATTCGTTTCGGCATTTACCACAAAGTCTGCCTAGAACACGTATTAGTCCCTGTTCTCATCCGCTAAAACTGCTCATTATTCCAGGATCATGCTGGAATGTAAAGACTACCCCCAGCTTCTTTTTTCTACAGCAAACTATTTTCTTAAACCCCTCTCCTTGAATGTTCCACCCTCACCTCATACAATAAGTGTGAGGAGTTCATGGACTTTTTGTCAGTGATACAAAGACCATCCATCCAGCTGCCCCTGCCACTTACCTCCCCACTACTAGCCCACCGGACCAAACATCCTCTAAAGTTCCCTCTTATCCTGGCCTGAGATCAGATTTTTATCCAGTTTCTCTGCTGTCTCCTCTCATGCCTGCTCCATTCCCATTTTGGTGATGAAAACCACCACCTGCTCCCCCAATCCTATTTCCACTAAACTGCCAGCCACCCAACTTCCCTTCCTGATCCCCATATTGGCCGATATTGTTAATGGTTCATCCTCCTTGGGTGTTCCCTCCTTTAAATCTGCCATTGTCACCCATCTCCTCAAAAAGAACTCTCAACCCCACCACCCTTGCAAACCATCACCTCATTATCAACTTGCCTTTCCTCTGCAAAGTCCTTAAATGTGCTGTTACCTCCCGAATCCATGCCCATCTTTCCCTGAATGTCTCCAATTAGGTGTCCAGCCTGCCACAGCACTGAAATGGCTCTTATCAAAGTCACAAATGACTGGGGCAAAGGTAAACTATCCTTCCTTGTCCTCTTGACCTGTATGTAGCCTTTGACAAACCATCCTCCAGCAGGGTGGTACTGTGCTCACTCCTTTCTTATCTATCAAAGTGTATCATTTGTAATGGCTTCTCTTCCCGCTTTCAAATCATTCCCACTGGTGTCTCCCAAGGACCTATCCTTGGCCCCATCTCTTTCTCATCTACATGCTGCCACTTGGCAACATCATCCAACCTGTCTGTGTGGAGTTTGCACGTTCTCCCCGTGTCTGCGTGGGTTTCCTTCGGGTGCTCTGGTTTCCTCCCACAGTCCAAAGATGTGCTGGTTAGATTGTTTGGCTATGCTAAATTGCCACTTAGTGTTGGGGACGAGCAGGGTAAATACAGGGTAGGGGTTGGATGGGATTGTGCTCGGTACAGACTCGATGGGCTGAATGGCCTCCTCTGCACTTTAGGGATTCTATGATTCTATGAAAAGCACAGTGTTTGTTTTCACATTCATGCTGATGACATCTAGCTCTACTTTACCATCCCCTCCCTTGACTCCTCAACTTTTGCTGAACTATCAGACTGCCTACCCAATACCAAGGACTAGATGAGTAGTAATTCCCTCCAAGTAAGTATTGAGAAGACTGAGGCAAACTTATCTAGACGGGGGAAGAGATTGAGAGCATACTTTCCCCCCCTTTTCCACCTCCTGACTGACTGCAGATAGATTGTTTTCAAGAAGTGTTTAAGCCAGTGCTTCCCAAACTTTTCTTGCTGTGACCTCATTTTGAGAGTTAAAAATTTCAGTGATCCCGGTGTTTGAGCCTAGGTCAGGGGGGGTGGGAGGCGCAGGTTGGAGAATGGCTATGAGAGCCAGGTGGGAAGAAGAGCTGTGAGAGTAGGGTGGTTGTGTGGACAACTGGCCGAGCAGAGATGTAGGGCAATGGTGCAGAAATGTGAGAGCAGGGGTCTGTTTTAACTGCTGGGATTTTAAATAAAAAGCACCTGTCTTTTCACTGGCTGTTTTTGGAACAGCAATCAGGCCGCAAAGATTGGTCAATTAGGCTACCATTAAAAAAAATAAGGATTTAGAGGGTCTAGCAGCTGTTAACGCTTGGTCAGAGATCCACGGCAGCCATTGCTGCCTCAGAGTTTGTGACCCCAAAATCTCATCCTCCCAGGTTGGGAAGCTTTGGTTTAACCTTTTGAATGCTGTGAATCTTAAGAACAGACCAAATATAGGTTTTCTTGTAAATTTAAAAAATAATAATAAATATTTGTTTGTCCACACCCAAATGGATTCACATCAGCATCCACTAACGCATGCATCAAACAGGCACGCATATACAAGAAAATGTTGTTACAAAAGAAGTAGCATGCACTGAGCAAAAATCACTGTTATACTTGAATCATTAGAGATGGAAGCTTGAAGTTGCAGGCTTAATGTTTCCCTTTTGGTTTCTGAAGAAATGGAGGTTGGAAGTATCTGGTGATGAATCCATAGAGGCTTATGCCTTGCAGCAGCAGATTTCTGGCTTTACACTAGTTGAGGTGCAGTCGAGCTCCTGTAGCAAAAATCTGGATCGGTTCTTCAAATTGGTAGGTAAATTGTTAGACCCAATTCTCTGCTTGCTGCATTTTAGAGAGGGTCACTTCTTTGCTGGGCAGTATTGCTTCCATCTGAGTTGTCTCCCAAGCTTACTGACATGAGGCTGCTTTCATAACCGTGTGTTAACAAATGTTCCTTACCACAAGTTAGTTTCTGTCAGGTGACCATAGTACCAGTTTTCCCATTGTCCACATAAATAGTCCTTGATGACTTCAGTTTTGAATTTATTCAGCAGCCAGTAGTCTGCGGGGCCATCGCATACCTGCGGCGGGATTTTATGGCCTCGCTCGTCCTGAAATGATAAAATTCCACCCGAGGTCAACAGACCTTCTCATGCTCTGCCTCACGCCTGCTCTGATCCCGGTGGTGGGCAGGGTGATAAAATTCCGGCCCTAGTTTCTGTAGGTATTTGGACAATAGCAGCTGTTTAATCCACAGGAAGGATCTTATTTTATTTCATTTAACCTTTATTTAGCCAGGTAAATCAATTCTCATTTACAATAATGACCTGGCCAAGAGGTGAACGCTGCAGCAACACGAATTACACAAGAATACAATTCATTTAAAAACTAAAATATCTGCCCCATTTTAATGTCTTCTCAATGGAAAATCCCAGAAACGTCATTTACATTTTAATGTCTTGACCAGACAAGTAGGAAAACTTCTAGCCTTGCGCAGTTTCAGGCATTAAAGTTAAAGTTTATTTATTGGTCACAAGTAAGGCTTACATTAACACTGCAATGAAGTTACCGTGTAATTTCCCTAGTTGCCACACTCTGGCACCTGTTTGGGTCAATGCACCTAACTAGCACGTCTTTCAGACTGTGCGAGGAAACCCACGAAGACACAGGGAGAATGTGCAAACTTCACACAGACAGTGACCCAAGCCGGGAATCGAACCCAGGTTCTTGGCGTTGTGTGCCACCATGCCGCCCTTTGGCATGTTGGCAGACAAGAAGGGGGTTCAACAACAAAAGCAGAAAATGCTGGAAAATCTCAGCAGGTCTGACAGCATCTGTGGAGAGAGAATAGAGCCAATGTTTCGAGTCTGGATGACCCTTTGTCCAGCTCTGATGAACAGGGACTTAGAAGGGCAGAAAGGTGTCACGAAATGTCCTTGGCAGACAGGATTAAGGAGAATCCTAAGGCATTTTATACATACGTTAGGAACAAGAGGGTTGTTAGGGAAAGAATCGGACCTCTCAGGGACAAAGGAGGGGAATTATGCTTAGAAACAAAGGAAGTAGGGAGTGGGATAGCTTGATCTTGGTTTCAGATAAAGCTCGGCACAACATCGTGGGCCGAAGGGCCTGTTCTGTGCTGTACTGTTCTATGTTCTATGTTCTAAGTAGGAGAGATCCTAAACGAATACTTTGCATCAGTATTCACAAGGGAGAGGGACATGTTGACTGGTAGTGTCTCAGAGAGATGTGTTGACCCGTTAGAAAAAATCTCAATTACAAGGGAGGAAGTGTTAGGTTTTTTAGGAAACATTAAGACAGACAAATCCCCAGGGCCAGATGGCATCTATCCTAGACTCCTCAGGGAGGCGAGAGATGCAATTGCTGGGCCTCTAACAGAAATCTTTGTCTCTTCACTGGACACAGGTGAGGTCCCAGAGGATTGGAGGATAGCAAATGTGGTCTCGTTATTTAAGAACGGTAGCAAGGATAACCCGGGTAATTATAGGCCGGTGTGCTTGGCGTCCGTGGTAGGGAAGTTGTTGGAGAAGATTCTTAGAGATAGGATATATGCGCATTTAGAACTGAATAATCTCATTAGCGATAGACAGCATGGTTTTGTACGAGGGAGGTTATGCCCCACAAATTTGGTTGAGTTTTTTGAGGAGGTGACAAAAACGATTGACGAAGGAAGGGCCGTCTATATGGATTTTAGTAAAGCGTTTGACAAGGTCCCTCATGGCAGGCTGGTGCAGAAGGTTAAATCTCACGGGATAAAAGGTGAGCTAACTAGATGGGTGGAGAACTGGCTTAGCTATAGAAGACAGAGGGTAGCAATGGAGGGGTTTTTTTCCGGTTGGAGGTCTGTGACTAGTGGTGTTCCACAGGGTTCTGTACTGGGACCTCTGCTGTTTGTGATAAATATAAATGATTTGGAGGAAGATGTAGCTGGTGTGATCAGTAAGTTTGTGGATGACATGAAGATTGCTGGAGTTGCGGATAGTGATGAACATTGTCAGAGAATACAGCAGGATATAGATAGGCTGGAACATTGGGCGGAGAAATGGCAGATGGAATTTAATCCAGATAAATGCGAAGTGATGCATTTCGGTAGATCTAATGTAAGGGGGAGCTATACAATAAATGGCAGAACCATCAGGAGTAAACACAGAGGGACCTGGGTGTACAAGTCCACAGATCCTTAAAGGTGGCAGCACAGGTGGAGAGGGTGGTGAAGAAGGTATATGGCATGCTTGCCTTTATTGGACGGGGCATAGAATATAAAAGTTGGCACATGATGTTGCATCTGTATAGAACGATGATTAGGCCACATTTGGAATACTGCGTCCAGTTCTGGTCGCCACACCACCAGAAGGATGTGGCGGCTTTGGAGAGAGTACAGAGAAGGTTTACCAGGATGTTGCCTGGTATGGAGGGTCTTAGCTATGAGGAGAGATTGGGTAAACTGGGGTTGTTCTCCCTGGAAAGACGGAGGATGAGGGGCAACCTAATAGAGGTGTATAAAATTATGAAGGGCATAGATAGGATGAACAGTGGGAAGCTTTTTCCCAGGTCAGAGCTGACGAACACAAGGGGTCACAGGTTCAAGGTGAGGGGGGCAAGGTTCCACACAGATGTCAGGGGGGCGTATTTTACACAGAGGGTGGTGGGGGCCTGGAATGCACTGCCAAGCAAGGTGATTGAGGCAGACACGCTGGGAACGTTTAAGACTTATCTAGATAACCACATGAACAGACTGGGAATAGAGGGATACAAAAGAATGGTCTAGTGGGCACATGAGCGGCGCAGGCTTGGAGGGCCGAAGGCCCTGTTCCTGTGCTGTATTGTTCTTTGTTCTTTTGTTTTTTATTCCTGTAAAGCACCTTGGCATGGTTCAATACATTAATGAAGTTATATAAATGTAAGTGGGTGTTGGCTGCAGTTGCAATATTCTATGTCTCTCCTTATTTTTAACTTAACTTCGAAAGTTTAAACTCAAGGCGAATTTTAAAATTCAAAGCATCGACTAGATTCTTGGCTTCCATTGATAAATAGACTTTAAAAATGTTTTATTCATTCATGGCATGTTGGCATTGCTGGCTAGGGCAGTATTTATTGCTTATCCCCATTTGCCCTTCAGATGGCGATGCTGAGCTGCTTTCTTGAACCACTGCAGTTCATGTGGTGTAGGTATGTCCACAGTGCTGTTAGGGAGGAAGTTCCAGAATTTTCATCCAGTGACAGTGAAGGAACGGCGATCTAATTCCAATGGTGAGTGGCTTGGAAGAGAGCTTCCGGCTGGTGTTATTCCCATGTGCCAGCTGCCCTTGTTCTTCTTGATGGTAGGGTCGTGAGTTTGGAAGGTGCTGTCTAAGGAGCCTCGGTGAGTTCCTAAAGTGCATCGTGTAGATGGTACACACTGCTGCTACAGAGCATTGCTCATGGAGAGAGTGAAAGTTTGTGAATGGGGTGCCAATCAAGTGGGCTGCTTTGTCCTGAATGCGTACAGCTTTCTTCAGTGTTGTTGGAGCTGCACTCATCCAAGCAAGTAGAGAGTATTCCACAAAACTCCTGACTTCTGCTTTGGGGAGTCAGGAGGTGATTTACTTGCCACAGTGGTTAGCACTGCTGCCCCACAGCACCAGGGAAATGGGTTCGATTCTCGGCTTGGGTCACTGTCTGTGTGGAATCTGCACGTTCTCCCCATGTCTGCGTGGGTTTCCTCCGGGTGCTCCGGTTTCCTCCCACAGTCTGAAAACCGTGCTGGTTAGATACATTGGCCATGCTAAATTCTCCCTCAGTGTACCCGAACAGGCACTGGAGTGTGGCGACAAGGGGATTTTCACAGTAACTTCATTGCAGTGTTAACATAAGCCTATTTGTGACACTAATTAATAAAGTAAAGTTTATTTACTAGTCACAAGTAAGGCTTACATTAACACCACAATTAAGTTACTGTGAAATTCCCCTAGTCACCGCACTCTGGCGCCTGTTCGGGTCAACGCACCTAACCAAGTAAAGAAATAAATAAATAAATAAGGTTTGAACCAAGGCTGTCATGAGATCAGGAGCTGAGTAGCCCTGGCAGAACCCAAACTGAGCATCACTGAGCAGGTTATTACTAAGCAAGTGCCGCTTGATAGGACTGTTGACCCCTTTCAAAACTTTACTGATGATTAGGAGTGGACTGGTGGGGCGGTAATTAGCTGGGTTGAGTTTGTCCTGATTTTTGCATACATAATATGCCTTGGAAATGTTCCACATTGCCAGATATTAGTTTCGTCGCTGTATTGAAACAGGGTGAGTAGGGGCATGGCAAGTTCTCCAGTACTGTTGCTGGAATATTGTCAGGGCCCTTTGCCTTTGCAGCATCCAATACCTTCAGCCGTTTCTTGATATCACGTGGAGTGAATCGAGTAGGCTAAAGACTGGCATCTGTGATGCTAGGGACCTCCAGAGGAGGCCAAGATGTCTCATCTACTCGGCACTTCTGGCTGGAGATTGTTGCAAATGCTTCAGCCTTATCTTTTGAATCGATGTGCTGGGCTCTGCCATCATTGAGGAGGAGGATATCTGTGAAGCCTCTTCCTCCAGTGAGTTATTTAATTGCCCAGCACCATTCACGGCTAGATGTGATAGGACTGCAGAATTTCGATATGAACTGTTGGGTGTGGAATCTCTTAGCTCTGTCTATCACTTGCTGCATTAGCTGTTTGGCATGCAAGTAGTCCTGTGTTGTAACCTCACCAGGATGGCATCTCATTTTTAGCTGTTTGTGGTGCTGCTCCTGGCATGCCCTCTTGCACTCTTCATTTAACCAGTCTTGATCCCCAGGCTTTATACTAACATAGCTGCAAACCCATTTTCTTTTAGCAGTCTAAAACAGAGATCAGCAAAATTAAAAATTAATTATATTCTTCTTTAAAAAATCTTTAAAGGACCCTCAATTTTATGAAAAAAGTTTTATTCTTTCCCCTTTTTGTGAATATATCTTCCTCTGCCATGCACAAAGGAATTGTAGAGTACAGAACGGATTAGAATGGACTGATTCTTTCATCTCTCCATGAAGAAAGAGGCTAAAGTTAAAGTTTATTTATTAGTCACAAGTAGGCTTACATTAACACTGCAATGAAGTTACTGTGAAGATCCCCGAGTCGCCACACTCCGGTGCCTCTTCGGGTACACTAAGGGAGAATTTAGCATGGCCAATACACCTAACCTGCATGCCTTTCAGGCTGTGGGAGGAAACTGGAGCACCTGGAGGAAACTCACACAGACATGGGGAGAACATGCAAACTCCACACAGTCACCCAAGCCTGGAATCGAACCCAGGTCCCTGGCGCTGTGAGGCAGCAATGCTAACCACTGTGCCACTGTGCCAGCAGGCTACCTACATATTAAGTTCAAGCACACTGATGAAGAAACATAGATGTGGAGACACATTTTTCAGCATGGGATTTGTTTCTGCAATATCTTTCCTTTTCAGTGGACATTGCTGACCAGCGTCATGGCTGAGATTGCCAAGCTTTGTGGAAGAGCGTTATTTGCAAAAAAAAATAAAAAGACTCAATCCAGGCCACTCTGGGTTCATAATCCCACTGTCAGAAATCTTACTCGTGCTTTATGTTGAAAACCATTTTACTCACACTATCCACTAAAAATGCTGAGTAAGGGAAGACTTCCTGTACATATTCATGATGTCAACACACACAGCCAGCAGGATAATTTTCATCTCATTATCTGGGGAGAGTGCTTCCTCCTGCCTCCAATACATGCTACACAGGGATTTGATGCAGTTCATCCTGGCAGTGTTTGCAAAATATTTGTAATTTATTTATTGGTTCATGGGATGTGGGCATCACTGGCTGGGCCAGTATTTATTGCCCATTCCTAATTGCCTTTGAACTGAATGGCTTGCTAGGCCATTTCGGAGGGCTCTTAATAGTCAGCCACATTGTTGCGTGTCTGGAATCACATGTAGAATCATAGAATCATAAATCCCTATAGTGCAGAAGGAATCCATTCGGCCCTTCAAGCCTGACCAACAACAATCCCACCCAGGCCCTATCCCCGTAACCCCATGTATTTACCCTGTTAATCCCCCTGAGACAAAGGGGCAATTTAGCATGGCCAATCAACCTAAAATAGACCAGACTAGGTAAGGGTGGCAGGTTTCCTTCCCTAAAGGACGTTAGTGAATCAGATGTGTTAATTGCATTACTCAACAATGCTGCCCCTCATCTTCTTGATTAGAGCTAAAGGTAATGCATGATTCCTGGTTTGGAGGAAGGGCGACATCCTTTTTAATCCCTGATGCTGAAAGCCACAACCCCTGTTCTCCACTAGGAGGGCGCAATTGCAGAGCCACCTTGTAATTTGAATATTTGCACAGTTGGAATTGTAACCCCACTGAAAGCATCCTGTACTATCTCTGCTGGTTAGAAAAAAACCTTATTGGTGACAAAAATGATTGACAAGGGAAGGGCCGTGGATGTCATCTACATGGATTTTAGTAAAGCATTTGACAAGGTCCCTCGTGGCAGGCTGGTGCAAAAGGTTAAATCTCACCAGATCAAAGGTGAACTAGCTTGATGGGTACAGAACTGGCTTGGCCATAGAAGACAGAGGGTAGCAGTGGAGGGGTCTTTTTCTGATTGGAGGTCTGTGACTAGTGGTGTTCTGCAGGGCTCTGTACCGGGACCTCTGCTGTTTGTGATATATATAAATGATTTGGAAGAAGATGTAGCTGGTCTGATTAGTAAGTTTGCGGACGACACAAAGATTGCTGGAGTTGCGGATAGTGATGAACATTGTCAGAGAATACAGCAGGATATAGATAGGCTGGAAAATTGGGCGGAGAAATGGCAGATGGAATTTAATCCAGATAAATGCGAAGAGATGCATTTTGGTAGATCTAATGCAGGGGGGAGCTATACAATAAATGGCAGAACCATCAGGAGTATAGACACACAGAGGGATCTGGGTGTGCAAGTCCACAGATCCTTAAAGATGGCAGCACAGGTGGAAAAGGTGGTGAAGAAGGCATATGGCATATTTGCCTTTATTGGACGGGGCATAGAGTATAAAAGTTGGCATATGATGTTGCAGTTATATAGAATGTTGGTTAGGCCACATTTGGAATACTGCGTCCAGTTCTGGTCGCCACTCTACCAGAAGGACGTGGGAGGCTTTGGAGAGAGTGCAGAAAAGGTTTACCAGGATGTTGCCTGGTATGGAGGGTATTAGCTATGAGGTGAGATTGAGTAAACTAGGGTTGTTCTCCCTGGAAAGGCGGAGGTTGAGGGGTGACCTAATAGAAGTTTATAAAATTATGAAGGGCATAGATAGGGTGAACAGTTCGAAGTTTTTTCCCAGGTCAGAAATTACAAACACAAGGGGTCACAAGTTCAAGGTAAGGGGGGCAAGGTTCAATACAGATATGCGGGGGACGTATTTTACACAGAGGGTGGTGGGGGCCTGGAATGCACTACCAAGCAAGGTGGTTGAGGCAGACACGCTAGGATCATTTAAGACTTGTCTAGATAGCCACATGAACAGACTGGGAATAGAGGGATACAAATGGATGGTCAAGTTAGGAACACATGATCGGTGCTGGCTTGGAGGGCCGAAGGGCCTGTTCCTGTGCTGTATTGTTCTTTGATCTTTGTTCTTTGTTCTTGGTGTTAGGAACTGGACCAGTTTAACATCACCAAGACTCACCACCTGTAAAAACAACTGTAGACACTATACAGACAGAGTTAGAAGTGGTTGTCTTATTTCTAAGTAGACGTAAGATCTCACCTCAATACATTAGACATAAACAGGAATTCAGATCATATGATTGTGTTTGATTAACTAGTGTTATTAATAAGCTTTAATCATGCACTGTGTTGGTTAACCACTAGGTCAAAGCTTCTGCAAATAGGACAGAGTCTAACAGGAGCTGTGCTCAGTGACGAAGACTTTACCCTGCTAGACGTCATTCTCATTTGGTTGAAATTGCTCAACATTTATGCAACTGGGCTTGTGGCACTTAGCTTTCTCCAACTAAAGAAAATAACAGGGTTAAGTAGGTGAGACTTTAAAGCAGCATTAATGTGCCAAATTGTTGTAATTAGTAGGTCTTTACAGTAATAGCTTTGATTCATGGTGCTCTGCAGACAACCTCTTTTTATACTTTAGGACTCTACAACAATTGTTGTAACAAATGATTGCATGTGTGCAATTAATTCCTTTAAAAGTCAAACTTTGAGACTTCATTGTTCATTGCCAAAGCCTCCTTCCATAAAATGTCAAAATAGGCTCATGGCCAAATAGAATGGCAAGCAAAATCATCAGAGGTAGTAGTGCTGCCGATACCTCAGGTACTGTAAAAGTCAGGACCGCTGTTGTAGTGGTGGAGTAAGACAAAGCCTGCATAAAGCTTGTTTACTTACAGTCCATGTGACATTAACAGGCAAGTGTATTCTACTGACTTAGCAACAAACTGAACAACATAAAGGTGAATAATTCAGTGAAGACAGTAAATGCTGAGCCAATGTAAATGTTGCCCAGTAGAAATCCTTGACCAGCCACAGGTATGGCTACAGATTGACCATTTTAGAATGCAAACTTAACTTTTACTTAGCATACATCTACACCACTTTGGTAAACAAGACAATAAGACCAAAAGGTTAAAGTACATTTATACATAGCTAACATGAGGATTGAAATCACAAGTTAAAACAATTGCAACTTTTACTCATTATTTACTTACTGATCAAAAATACAATTAGCCACAGCTGGAACCCAAATTAGCCACCAGTAGCTCGTAGTCAATATATTAGACAACTCTGTTCTACCCTTTGCCAGTCAGCGGCAGCCTGCAAGAACAAAAATGCAGAATAACCTCTTTAGAAAATCTCTTGCTAATGATCAAAGCCTTCTTTGGAAAGACACTAATAAAAGACTTCTCCTTATAGTACAAAATTTAAGTATTTCTTCTCCCTTGGGCAGATTGATGCAATGGCTATTGCCTTCTATTTATTTAACAGATTTGATTTGATTTGATTTATTATTGTCACGTATTGGGATACAGTGAAAAGTATTGTTTCTTGTGCGCTATAAAGACAGAACATACTATTCAAAGAGTACATAGGAGAGAAGAAAAGGAGACCGGACAGGGTATTCCCACGGACCTTGAGGGAAGCTAGTGTTGAACTTGCAGGGGCCCTGGCAGACATATTTAAAATGTCAGTATTCACGGGGGAGGTGCCGGATGATTGGAGGGTGGCTCATGTTGTTCCGTTGTTTAAAAAAGGTTCCAAAAGAAATCCGGGAAATTATCGGCCAGTAAGTTTGACTTCGGTGGTGGGCAAGTTATTAGAAGGTGTGATACGGGATAGGATCTACAAATATTTGGATAGACAGGGACTTATTAGGGAGAGTCAACATGGCTTTGTGCGTGGTAGGTCATGTTTGACCAATCTATTAGAGTTTTTCAAGGAGGTTACCAGGAAAGTGGATGAAGGGAAGGCGGTGGATGTTGTCTACCTGGATTTCAGCAAGGCCTTTGACAAGGTCCCTCATGGGAGGTTAGTTAGGAAGGTTCAGTCGCTAGGTATACATGGGGAGGTAGTAAATTGGATAAGACACTGGCTCAATGGAAGAAGCCAGAGAGTGGTTGTGGAGGATTGCTTCTCTGAGTGGAGGCCTGTGACTAGTGGTGTGCCGCAGGGATCAGTGTTGGGTCCATTGTTGTTTGTCATCTATATCAATGATCTGGATGATAATGTGGTCAATTGGATCAGCAGGTTTGCTGATGATACAAAGATTGGAGGTGTAGTGGACAGTGAGGAAGGTTTTCAAAGCTTGCAGAGGGATTTGGACCAACTAGAAAAATGGGCTGAAAAATGGCAAATGGAATTTAACGCAGACAAGTGTGAGATATTGCACTTTGGAAGGACAAATCAAAGTAGAACGTACAGGATAAATGGTAGGACTCTGAAGAGTGCAGTTGAACAGAGGGATCTGGGAATACAGGTACAGAATTCCCTAAAAGTGACGTCACAGGTGGATAGGGTCGTAAAGAGTGCCTTTGGTACATTGGCCTTTATAAATCGGAGTATCGAGTATAAAAGTTGGAGTGTTATGGTAAGGTTATATAAGGCATTGGTGAGGCCGAATTTGGAGTATTGTGTACAGTTTTGGTCACCTAGTTACAGGAAGGATGTAAATAAGATTGAAAGAGTGCAGAGAAGGTTCACAAGGATGTTGCCGGGACTTGAGAAGCTGAGTTACAGAGAGAGATTGAGTAGGTTGGGACTTTATTCCCTGGAGCGTAGAAGATTGAGGGGAGATTTGATAGAGGTGTATAAGATTTTGATGGGTATAGATAGAGTGAATGCAAGCAGGCTTTTTCCGCTGAGGCTAGGGGAGACAAAAACCAGCGGGCATGGGTTAAGGGTGAAAGGAGAAAAGTTTAAAGGGAATATTAGGGGGGGCTTCTTCACGCAGAGAGTGGTGGGAGTGTGGAATGAGCTGCCGGATAAAGTGGTAAATGCGGGGTCACTTTTGACATTTAAGAAAAACTTGGACGGGTTCATGGATGAGAGGGGTGTGGAGGGATATGGTCCAAGTGCAGGTCAGTGGGACTAGGCATAAAATGGTTCGGCACAGACAAGAAGGGCCAAAAGGCCTGTTTCTGAGCTGTAATTTTCTATGGTTCTATGGTTCTATGGAGAGGGTTCAGAATGTAGTGCGAAGGGCGAAGAGAAAGATCAGCTTAATATAAGGTAGGTCCATTCAAAAGTCTGATGGCAGCAGAGAAGAAGCTGTTCTTGAGTTGGTTGATACGTAATCTTGGACTTTGTATCTTTTTTCCAACGGAAAAAGGTGGAAGAGAGAATATCCGGGGTACGTGGGGTCCTTGATTATGCTGGCTGCTTTTCCGAGGCAGGGGGAAGTGTAGACGGAATCAATGGATGGGAGGCTGGTTTGTATGATGGGCTACAGAAATATTATGACATAATCAAGCAGATCGGCTCAGCATTAATCGAAAATGATTAACCAACATACATACAGTTGCAATATCAGCAATCATACCTAATGTGCAGTGAAATGCAATAGAGCATCTGAAATCTACTGGAGTGCAACATGCTGGCCAATTTGTTACACTGTAGAGAACGCAGTTGATGCATTACATCATTTTTTAATAGAATTTCAGAGAATCCCTACAGTGCGGAAGGAGGCCGTTCGGCCCATCAAGCCTGCTCCAACAACAATCCCACCCAGGCCCTATCCCCATAACGCCACATATTTACCCTGCTAATCCCCCGACACAAAGCGGGCAATTTAGCATGGCCAAACAACCTAAGCTGCACATCTTTAGTGTGTGGGAGGAAACCAGAGCACCCGGAGGAAACCCACGCAGACACGGGGAAAACGTGCAAACTCCACACAGACAGTGACCCAAGGCCAGAATCGAACCCAGGTCCCTGGCGCTGTGAGGCAGCAGTGCTAACCACTGTGCCACCATGCCATCCCATCATCAACCTAGATGGTGAGGTGTAACCAGTCCAAAATAATTTGTCCCTCATGCATGGCAAACTCACTTGCTTCACTGAAGAAAGACAAAGCAACATTCCTAAACCAGAATCCATGCCGTGAAAGAATATTAGCTCCTTAGTTCTCAACATCACACTGCCATGACTCATACAAACATACTAGCATTTATATCTTTCATGCAGTTTTATTTTAAAGACATTTCACGAATGACACTCAGTTCCTCCTGGGAACTTATTAAGAACTGCAGCCAATGATCTCATTTTTGTTCCCATCATCGGCCAACGTGACAAATACTTTTGATGAATTTTATCCATAACTACAGGCATGAGGAGGACTTGAGAAAGAGTAAATCACTTTGGGAGTTCAAAATTTACTTTGTAAACCATAGGAACATGTGTTTTATCTTAGATCTTACTATGGAACTCGCTGCTGGGGGAGATAGTGGAAACAGATACGATAGTGACTTTTAAGGGGCATCTGGACAAATACATGAATAGGATGGGAATAGAGGGATATGGTCCCCGGAAGAATAGGAGGTTTTAGTTCAGACAGGCAGCATGGTCGGTGCAGGCTTGGAGGGCTGATGGGCCTGTTCCTGTGCTGTAATTTTCTTTGTTCTTTGTATAATGTATAAAAATGCTGAGCTTCTGAAGGCTGAGTTACAGTCTGGTGGATTGCATGTTCAGAATTCTAAATGCCTGGCAGAAAGTTATAAATTGAGAAACTCACATTACAAGTTGCAGAAGTGAAATTTGAAACTTGGTTTATCAGACAAGCCTTCGTCTTTAGCCTCATTAGAAAATCCATTCTCTCATCACCGATTCCAGTTTCCTCTTTGGCCGCTGTCTCAGGTTGAAATAGGCCTTTTGCAACTTTGGCATCTTATTTGACTGAAAGCAGGGCTTCTGAGTTAATGTCCTCTCTTCCTAACACAATGACCATCTAATTCCACATCTGTGACAGTGCCAGCCTCTGAAACTCTCATCCCTGCCTTCGATAGCCTCCACTATTCCAGTCCTCTCTTGGTCAGATTCCCGTCCTCCACACCCCATGAACCTGTACTCCTGCACCAAGTCTCACATAACCACAAGGCTAGAGGTATATATTCCTTTCCTTAGTCTCATTACTTTGCACATTAAATTCTATTCACTGTTCAACAGCCCCCTTTCAACCTATACAACTTCCATTGTTCCTTACCAAACATAGTCATCTGCAAGATTAGACAGCTTTATTTTTGGCCCCAGCTCTGAATCATAAATTATAAACGAAAATGTTCCCAGCAATGATCCTAGTGACATGCAAATAGTAACCCCCTGTCATGGGGCAGCATGGTGGCACAATGATTAGCATTGCTGCCTCACAGCACCAGGAACCTGGGTTCAATTCCAGTCTCGGGTCACCATCTGTGCGGAGTTTGCACTTTCTTCCTGTGTCTGTGTGGGTTTCCTCTGGGTGTTCTGATTTCCTCCCACAGTCCAAAGATGTGCGGGCTAGGCTGATTGGTCATGCTAAATTGACCCTAGTGTCAGGGGGATTAGCAGGGTAAATGTGTGGATTTACGGGAATAGGGCCTGGATGGGATTGTGGTCGGTACAGACTCAATGGGTCGAAAGGCCTCCTTCTGTACCGTAGAGATTCTATCTCAATGTTAAGAGTTGGTTAGCTCAGTTGGCTGGACAGCTGGTTCATGATGCAGAGCGATGCCAACAATACAGACTCAATTCCCATGGTTCCTGAAGGTCTGGGCCTTCATGAAGGCTCACCTTCTCAGCCTTGCCCCTCGCCTGAGGTGTGGTTGTCCTCAGGTTAAAATCACCACCAGTCAGAGAGTAATTTCTCTCACAAAGAGCAGAGAAGCCTATGGTCATCTGGGACTATGGTGCGATTTATCTAAAGGAAACATGGTGATCAATTTGTATATAGCAGAACACATTGCTGCAGACAAACCTATCACAATTTATTTCATCGGGATGTATTTTGATGGAACAAATAACTTCTCCCTTGTCCTGATTGTTTTAGGTTCAAATAAACAAAATTCTATACTTCATAGTTATAAGTCAGGGGTTCTGAATTAAAGGGGTCTGAATTTTTCCATGAAGTTGGAGGTGCATTTCTTATTCTTTCATTGGTTGTGGGAATTGCTGGCAAGGATGATCCTGTGACCTTTCAGGTGTTCTGAGAAAAGATCATCAACCTGAATCATTAACTCTGTTTCTCTCCATAGATGCTGCCTGACCTGCTGAGTACTTCCAACACTTCCTGTTTTCCCTTTCAGATTTCCAGCAGTATTTGGCAGTATTTTACTTTGGTTTTAGCAATAGGGGATTTTATAGTTAGGGGAACAGGCTAATGTTCTTGCAGACACAGACATCAATCCAGGGCATGTTTCCTTGATGCCAAAGTGAAGGATGTCACTGAGCAGCTGTGGTGCATTACAAGGAGGGAAAGTGAACCGGCAATGGCATAGGTCCTGCAGGTAAATTTTAGGAAGCTAGAAAAGAAACTAACAAGCAGGACCTCATCTTTCTCAGAACACTAAGGAAATTTGGCATGTCAGCTACGACTCTCACCAATTTTTACAGATGCACCATAGAAAGCATTCCTTCTGGTTGTATCACAGCTTGGTCTGGCTCCTGCTCTGCCCAAGACCGCAAGGAACTACAAAAGGTCATGAATGTAGCCCAATCCATCACGCAAACCAGCCTCCCATCCATTAACTCTGTATACACTTCCCGCTGCCTCGGCAAAGCAGCCAGCATAATTAAGGACCCCATGCACCCCAGACATTCTCTCTTCCACCTTCTTCCATCGGGAAAAAGATACAAAAGTCTGAGGTCATGTACCAACCGACTCAAGAACAGCTTCTTCCCTGCTGCCATCAGACTTTTGAATGGACCTACCTCGCATTAAATTGATCTTTCTCTACACCCTAACTATGCCTGTAACACTACATTCTGCACTCTCTTGTTTCCTTCTCTATGAACAGTATACTTTGTCTGTATAGCACGCAAGAAACAATACTTTTCACAGTATACTATTACATGTGACAATAATAAATCAAATCAAATCAAAGGTGGCAGTCTCCAGTTTACTCCTGACCTAACACTGGTGAGTATAGAAATAGGAGGGTAGAGCAGATGAATGCATGGCTGGAGAGATGGTACAGGAGGGAGGGCTTTATATTCCTAGTGCATTAAAACTAGGTCTGGGGAGATGGGACCTTTACAGGTTGGACAGGTTGCACCTGAACAGAGCCTGGACCAATAACCTTGCAGGACGATTTGCTAATGGAAAAGAGGAGGTAACATTAGAGAGGAAAAGCAAGGAGCGCAAAGAACGGGAAAGAAGCACTAGAGTAAGAAACAGTGAGGTATCATCGCGGGTCAAAGTTGGAGGACATGCAAAAAGGTCCAAATTAGGCTCATTGTGGTGAATAGCTTGGTGAGCTGCAGGCATGGTTAGCAATGTGAGAATGTGATGTTGTGACTATAATGGAAACCTGGCAAAAAATAGGGACACAATTGGGTATTAAATGTTCTTCATTACAAGGTGCTCAGAAAAGATAGAGGAGGAAAGAAAGGATGGGGGCTGGCAACATTGATTAAGAATATTACAGTGCTGGAGAGGGTGGATGGTTCATGACAGAATCTATTTGGTTAGCGCTAAGAAACATTAAAGGTACCACTACACTGCTGAGTATATTTTATAGACCTCTGTTTGGTGGGAAAAATAATGAAGGACATATGTGCAAGGAAATTACACAGATGTGCAAAAACTATTGAGTATTATTGAATCCCTATAGTGCAGATGGAGGCCATTTGGCCCATCGAGTCTGCTCCAACATCTAATCCAAGCCCACCCCCTAAACCCATAACCCCATGTATTTACCCTGCTAATTCCCCTAACCTACACATCTTTGGACACTAAAGGACAACTTAGCATGGCCAATCCACCTAATCTACACATGTTTGGACTGTGGAAGGAAACTGGAGCACCCAGAGGAAACCCATGCAAACACAAGCAGAATGTGTAAACTCCACACAGACAGTGACCCGAGGCTGGAATTGAACCCGGGTCCATGGCACTGTGAGGCAGCAGTGCTAACCACTGTGCCACTGTGCCAATGTGAGACAATAATTAACCTAATATATACTGGGAAAATAAAAGTGTAAAGGCCAAAAGGGGGGAAGAATTTCTGAAATGCTTTCAGGAGAATTTTCTACATTGGTATGCTTCTAGCTAAAGAAGAAATAAAACAGCTGGATCTTGTTCCAGGAAATGAGGAGGGTCTGAACCAAAAAGAGCATTTATACGCGGATGCAGAGAGTATGGCGGAGGTACTGAATTAATACCTTTTATCTGTCTTTACCCAACAAAATTCTGCCAAAGACATAAGAGAAGGTAATTGAGGCACTGGACGGGCTAAAAATTGATGAAGTGGTCATATTAGAAATGTTGGTTTTACTCACAATTTACAAGTTACCAGGACTGGTCAGATACATCCAAGGATAATGAGGGAAATAAAAGTGGAAAGCAAATTAAATTTATTGAGCATGAAGTTTGACTAGGAATTAATTTGCTGATTGAAAAAGGTGTATGTATTTCTAGTTCGATGATGTATGTACAACAAGTATAACAATAACAATTATAGCACATGTGCGCAATGATAGAAGGTGCATCTGTCCAATAAATTGCATATACTGATAGCACTCATACATAATTTAATATGCTCTCCAAAGAATAAGAAATACAAATTGTACTGAATTCAAGTGTAAAACATATGGATCACTTAATTGTATATTTTAAATGATGAGTTACATAGAAAAAAAAGCTTATAGAGAGGGCCTTTTTTATAGCAGCAGGATGTCCCAAAAATATTCACAAATTATGAATTACTTCATGGAGTTTAAATACTCTTTTAAAAAAACACAGCAAGCAATTTGGATATGACAAGATTCCACAAACAGAAAGTCAATAGTTTTGGAGGTACTGATGGTTCTAGTTGACTAGTGAATGTTGATTAGGTTTCAGGGAGAACTCCCAGTTGTTGAATACTGTAACTGTTATTGTTTCTTTATCAATACCTAATGGCGCGCGCAAGGCAAAATTAAATCTGTACCCATAGTGAGGTTTTTCCTGGAACGGGTCGCTAGTCTGTCACGAGAGGCTTACAGCTTGAGGGGCGCCACTCTGCATCAAGCATGGCTGCTCTGGAGTCCGTTCTGTTCTTACAACCTGCCATTGATGTGTGTTGGAAGGATTTTGCAGATTGATACTCAATGTGTTGGCTCCATTATGAACACACCTTCCTTGGCCATCAGGTCCTGGGGTGGGACTTGAACTTTGAGCCTCTGGCTTCAGAGACAGGGGCTCTATTTGTTATGCCACAAGAACTCCTGTAACTGTCCTGGGATCTTTAACATCCCAGGACAGTTACAAGGCCTCATGTTATCTCTCATCCAAAGTATGGCACCTAGAATCATAGAATCCCAACAGTGCAGAAG